>NW_010399327.1:104056-130352 GCF_000710305.1 Buceros rhinoceros silvestris | reverse complement strand
TTTCCCTATCAGAAAAAGATCCTCAGAAAGATTAATCACAACACATACCAAGTCCAGGGAATACCAAGTTCAGCTTTGTTGGTTCATTTTGAGGTCAAGTGAAAACAGACATAAGGCAGTCCACAGTGTTTTAGGACATGACTTGTAATCCACCTGTCAATGAATCAGTCTTGGTGATAAGGGAAACCTACACTCATCCATCAGAAGTGAGCTGCCATTATGGCCAGAGTTCTGGGAAAGGCAGAGTAAGACAGACCTCCTATCAATAAATGGTTCTGGCACACCGGGAGTCGGTGATGAACACTACCATCCTCATTAATGAAGGGCAAGACAAGCGAAATTAGTCCTTACTCTGAAATTCTGGAATTACTGCCATTTGTAAGACAATTCAATATTCTCAAACCCAGTATTAGGCAGAATCTCCTTTCCCTCTAAGGTAACAGGAAGTGACTGCCTTACGACCTTTTCTGCTAGGATTAGAGGAAATAGAATCTACAGCTGCAGGGAAGGACCTCTTGTCAAAGCAGCACCTCAGAAAAAAAGAACAGTCAGTGATGCGAGATGCGGACGCATATGAGACCAGACAAGGGAGCTAGAGAGTCCGATACCTAACCTAGACATAAAAAGGTAACACCTCAGTCAGAGGAGTCAGAAATTGGAAGGAGAAGGTGAAAGTAGGGCATGCCCAAGCCTTACACAAATTCAGAGAATAAAAACACTTTGGGAACTGAGGTTGTGCAAGCCATGCAACCAAAGCAAAGTAAGTAATATTTTCCCTGGAGAATATCTGCTGCAGCGCCTGGAGCCCTGGATGAATTCGAATACAAGGTCCTATGGTTTAAGACACAATATGCTTCTATTTGTCAAAAAAAGAGACATCAGTTACCATAATTACCTTTTTTTGGCATAGAGTAAGTTAGTTATAAATGTTAAAAAGCCCAAAGTTATACTCAAAAGTAATAATTTCTAATGCAAAATAAAACAGAATAGGGGAAAAAAGTATTTTAATAGTACATAAACACCACAAAACAGGCTGAAGCTTGAAAACAATTCTGATAGCAACAACCAAAGACATGTAGTAAATTCTATAATCAAACCATAACAGCCAAAAAAATTCCCCTCACTCTTTTTTAATTGAATTATATCACTTCATGTCTGATATTGCATCTTCTGCACTATCACCTATTTCACTACAAGAAAAAAAAATTATGAAAAAATTTGCTGTCTTCTGCAGACTAAGTTACACTGTATCTTTACTTGTTTCGATATATTTATTAGACACAGATTTATACACCTAGTTCAGCTATCACTGTATCTATATAGTCTGCAGGTGTAAAGCCATGCTATAACAGCGTGCAAGTCAAACCACCCGTCACTGGCTTTCAACTGCGTGCAAAAGGGAAGATCAGCTGTTGTCGCACAGTTGAATTGCACTTTAAGAGTTATCCATAACCCCTTCCATTACTTACCTCCCAAACCAAGACCATCATTATTAAAAACAGAAAAGCTAGTAGCCAGCTTCTTACTACCTGAAATTCCGAACTCCTCTTTGGAAACTACATTATGTTGAGTTATTAAAAGTGATTAAGGTGAGTAAGGTCAGTGCCAATCAGAAAGGCAGAAAGTACTGCCAGGGTCGACTGCTCTAGCAAAGAGCTATCATGCATCTTGCAAAAAAGATGCAGCACATTTATTACTTTTTTTGCAAATGTAATAGGAAAACCAGAAGCTGCGTAGGACAGAGAAATTAAGCCAGGGGATGAATTACACTGCATTACGTGCTTCATACTAACATTCTGTGTGGAACCTTCTACGCTGGGATGTGACACTATAAGGTATTTCACAGAAACATTGGCATAGCTCTCGGCGTGGGTCAACTATGAACTGCATGAGGGGAACCAATTAAGCCGGTTTACAGTCTTCACCAAACAAAGTGTTAGAAAACTACCACCACCCCACAAACCCAACGCACACGCAGCAAATGGGGAAGTGAAAAAGAGGCTCAAGTAGCAACATCAATACCTTAATTAAAAATTGCCAAACAATTTGCAACACCACTATAAAGGTCACAGTGCATTAAGTGTATCCTTACACAAAAGTTCAGGCTTCCTCCACTTTTAAAGCAGACACAGCACCAAGTATTCCAGCAGGAGTGCAAAGCGTCTTAGATGCACTGAGCACCCACTTTCCTTTACAGGCAAATCCTAAGTAATTCCCACCCTTTTATTCTTGTTAAGCCCTGTCCTCTCCTACTGCTCCCCCCACCCCTGAAATCTGGCAATAAATTCAGATTTCTCTCTTACTACTACTACAGGCTATCGGCCACAACACATTTATATTATTGCCCTCCCCTTGCCTTTGCTCTTGGTTTGATGGCTTAGTTTTGTAGGTCAACTTATTTTATTTCCTGATCTTCCAGCATGGTGTTTCCTTTACTCACCCTTCTCCCTTCCAGACTATGTCTTCCCCTCATCTATTGTCAGCAGATTCCTGGTGCTTCTGGTGACAGCTTTATACGAATGCTTTTCCTTACCAACTCACTGCCTGTTGCCACAGAATTCGCTGGGAGCAGCAACATGCAGCAGCTTTCCAGAGAGAAGAAATAGCAAAAATATTAAGAAAAGAGAGACAAGAGAAAGAAGAAGGAAACACAAATTGGTTTGCCATGAGAGATTAACAATAATCCTTCCTCAGATCAGCCAGGCTTTGAAGCATCTCTAAATGAAGGAACAAAGGGTGGATTGCGGGGTCTAAACTCTCCAAGTAATTTGCAATTGTAAAGTAGACAACAGCCTGGGGGAAACCATGGCGGAAAAGATGGTTGGAAGTTTGCTTGGTTAGGGTGGGTTTTTTAATTTAAATTCAGGTGAGAACAGGCAACTCACCAAACATACCTCTTCTGTATGAAGGGAATAAAATGTTACAATGCATGACCTACTTATAAACCTAAGGCACAACAAGGCAAGTATCACACTGTATTTCTACATTCTACTTTATAAACTTCTATACTGGCAAATTTCTGAAACAGGGACTAATGCGTATTTTCCAGTGCCTTAAAGTGCAGAAGACACAGATCAAAGAAAGCTGCTAATGAATGCCTATATGGATAACGACATTTCATCTAGAAGACACTGCTTATATTCAGAACACAGCTATGGTGGCAATCTGAATTAGGAGGAACAGGCAAGGAACTGAGTGCATGAAACACTTCTTTCCCCCCCCCCCGAACCAGCTGTGGCTTTAAGGCAAATAATGAACATTTTGATAATGTACTGATGGCAAAACTATACCAACATAACTCCCAAAACAATCTGAAACATGCTTCCCTTACAGAAAGAGTAACTACCTGCAGCTCTACCAGAGCAAAGTGGTTCCAGTAGAATCCAAGGAAAATAGATGGCTGTACAATGCTAATTCTGTAGCTTGAGGGCAAGTGTGTATGGACACTTACAGCAGAGAGGAAAAAGAAAGAATGCAAATGCTTTGGTTAACATTAAGCTGAGATTGCCATTGCTGCTCTGCCTTAAAGGGGGAAAAATGCCCATACAACTGCAAGCACTACCAAGGAGGACTATTCTATCCTGTTCGCCACCATAATTATCAGTTTACATCTGAGATATGGCTGTGCTAAGCATCCTTGGAGAGAAGGGATTTTCAATCAATACATGTTTATGACATGGTGCTCAAGAAGTAGAAAAGGTAATTTGCCCATCCTGGGCTATCTGGAGTTTGAATCCTGTGTCTACATAAACTGCTCCGTAATTTTGTGATTGACGGGGGAAAAAAAAAACCTATCTGTGTTCTACTATAGAGTGTATGTAAAAATAAAATGTATTTATTTTTAGTATTTGGCTCTAGATAGAAGTGTGAAGCTAAAAATATCTTCAGGAAAAAGGTTGAAAAAAGTTTATGGTGCAAAATAATCTTAGAACAGCAAACTTGGGTCTCCACTGGGAACCACCCCTGGTGTGGGCAGCAAGAGCCAACCATGATCCAACTCTCTACTCACCCCTACAGGAGTACATGACAACACAGGGCATATGTCTGATCCACACAGAGCTTTCAAAGAAAATGAGGCATCAGGCAGACGCACGCTTACAGACATGAAAACCAACAGCTTAGCAGGGCCTCAAAATGGCACATATGTGAAACATCACCTTCCAGTTTCACCGTATGCATAGTACATCTTAAAATACTGACATGACAATTGAGCAGTCAGGGCTTTGTGAGACACTTCGAATCGGTGGTACAGCCCTTGCTCTCTTTGCTTCTTTCACCACTCTGGCCATGCAGTCCCCTCCTAGTGCCAGCCAGAAAGAGAAGGTATCTTTGCCTTTGGTGCTCCTCTCACCACACTGGAAGCTGTAACTCTTTTCGTTTTTAAATGAGGGACAAGAAAAGGGTACGCATCACAAAGAATTCTGCCAGAAAACATCATGGTGACAACAGCTATCATTCAGGAAAAAACAAGCTTTTCCTTTCTTGAAAACAAATACCACAAAAAGTATTCTTGCTATCCATCATGTATTCTTGCTTAAAGCAAACTGCTGATATAAACAAATCTTGGAATATCTGACATATCTTGACCCACAATGGAATATCCCTCCCCGGGGAAACAATGCAAGCAACTCTTCTACCACAAAGAAGTCACAATCACCTTGTTGACTACATAACTCTGTAGAGATCGATCTTACACAACTAACACCCGTGTGTTATAAACATCAGCAGAAACTGGAGAAACTGAATCCCCTTGTATTTCCATCTCCCCTAGACTCAGTACGGTATTTACTAGAGCTCAGCGAAGAACTGCAATACAATTTTAGAGAGGATACTGGGACTTAAAGAATTGGTTTTGTTCCAATTTGGCACAAAATGAAAAACATTTTGAAATCTTGCACAAACAGAAAGGATTGTTCTCCACCTCACTCTGGGATGTACAATTTATGAGAATAGCCTAAAACCAAAGCAGAGTTCAACAGCCAATGCTACTTTTCCTGAAGCTGTGAGAGCTACCACAGCTACACAATGGCAAAGCAACCACCACCCTTCTCTGCCCACAGGACCCAATGATGCACGACTGCTGAACTCCACCCAGGACATTCTCTGTTGCTGACATCCCCTCTGCCATTACCGCAGTGGCAGACCTTTCGGGTTTGTTGAGTGTTTTTGTTAAGGCAAGGCCCTCTGAGTCATCAGAACTAGAAGGGGAAGGGAAACTGATTTGGGGTGAGAAAATAGAGGAAAGAAAGAACGTACCATTCACAGACTACTCTGTCATTGTTCAGGCTTGTTACAGAGGTAGCTCTTAAGTAAACGTCATCAACAGGTGAGTGAAAGAAAGAAACTGCTTTTGACAAATAATCTAGATGCACATACCATGCACTTCCCCCCACCCCCTACCCCCGCTTTCAAAACAAAGTCATTAAGCACTGATTCTAACTAAGCACAAATCCTCACGCCATCAAACTTTCCAACAGAGCAAGAGAGTCTAACTTCTGATGAAAATTAACAAATGCCAAAAATGCAATGTTCCTTCAAACACCTGAAGTTCCTGAAACCTCTGGAGAAAACCAACACTTCCTTCTTTTATTCTCTGCGCTGACATTATCAATATTCTGCTAACCCCATGTTCCTTAATTAGCTAGGCCTGTTTTCAGAGACACTCCTGGTTTATACCATCTACAGTTACGTTTTCCACCCATGCACCTCTTTTCATCAAATACATCTTGTTAATCCTACCCACTACAACTGGAAGTACAAGTGGATAAGGAAAGAGTAACTTCAATCCTCTACTGAAGAAACTACATTTATGTAAAACACCTGTAAATCTGGAATTCTTTCAATACTTATGAGAATATATTGTTCTAGCCAGTGAGTACCCTAATCAGCGGTTCATTATTTCATGTGTGCATATAAAAATCAGACCCATTATATGGCTATCTATATATTCTCATGTGTTACACACACCTACACATGTATTTTACACTCTTGCTCCACCACCAGAACAGGTCACTCGGGATGCCACTATGGAAAATATTTGTAATGAATCTTTTCTCCAGACCTGCTCTTCCCATTTTCTTGGCACTGAAGGCTAAAAAACTTTGCCTTGGTATGTTAAAGTTCATATGAATAGCAAACCAGAGAATTCGATTCAAGTTCAACTTCTGATTTAAAAAACAAGTTATCTTCAGCTTTTTGTGTATCACACCTGAATATGCATTACAGAGATAGGACTAACATGGTAATGTCAATTTTTGCTAAATGGAAATCATACTCAAAACCAGAATATCTACACATGTTCTCTACTGAAAGTGAGAGACTGCACTTTCTCTGGAAAACAGGCATTGCATTTGTTAAGAAGAGATTAACAATTGTGCTCTTAGGCAACAGCATCTGGGCACACACTCATTACACTGTATTTATCCAAACCCTAAATTTGGCCCTGAATTTTAACACTCTTGCATCTACGTGTAGCTTAACACTGTCTTAACACTGTTAAGAGAGACTGGTTTTATTTTCATACAGAGAAGAACTTAAGATAGTAATTACCTAAATAAAACACATTTAGAATTTTATAACATGTTACAGTAAAACGTATTAGGTTGCTTGCAGAGAAAGAACATTTCTTTCCTACAAACATTCAAGTAGCCTCTAAGCTCAACTACAACCTATAAACAACAGATTTTTGTAGCAGAAGAAAACAAACACAATTATATGTATTTTCTAAAAATCTTGCTTGCCACCAAACTGAAAAGAGTTTCATTTGCACAGTCATACTAGTGAAAAAACAGTCACTTAATATTCAGGTTACTTACAGGTTTGTTGTCCAGCCTGCAAGATCTCTGCTGTCCATAATGAGGTGATTTCCATCCAGGAGCCCAGGGGGGCTACTAGAGAAGGCAGGTGTTGGAGACTGGGAAGAAAGAGAATCCATGCTCCCAGTTGGGGTGTCTTCTCTGGGACAGCTGTGACTGTCAGCTAGAAAAGAGAGCACAAGTCAGAACAATGTTAGAAGAGCCTGCTCATCAGCTGCTTTGGTAATAATGTCCTGAAATATGAGAAGAAACCTTACTGTCCCATCTTCACAGGGTGTTCTGGAGGACAAACAACCCTCCAGCATTTCCCCAAAAGGTACCATTGCACCATTTCTCCCATCATTGTCCCAGGCTACCTTCACAACACAATGTATTCCTGGTCTCCTTTCAACATGTGTTTTATGTGGATAAAATGCTAGGTTTTGGGAGTTATTTTTAGACAAATGCATCACTTCAGATAACAAAATAGTTCAGGACATGCGCACTTATGCACCTCTAAAAACACAGTCTCTACAAATCATTTAATACACATTTGAGGGAATGATTGCTCTCAAGTACCATAAGCACAATCGTATCAAACACAAAACAATGACATTTAGAAAGGTCAGAGTAAGCAGGAGCTCTTGAACAAACATGCAATACCGAAGAATGTTAGTTTTATTACTACTTTTTAATGGTGTTACATCTAAGAGAACTCATTGTATTCTGGTCTACTATTAAATTCTTGTAGGCTACTCATAGAATATGACTCAGGAGGCAACACAACCAGGTATAATTGTTTAAGAAAACATTAAAGGAACATTCCTATCCCATGGACGGGAAGAAAACATTATCAGTATGTCACAGCACTCACTGCAAACCATGCTGACGTATTTAACCAAACAGCACGTTCTTCACCAAAAAGCTAACTTTCACCTACAAAGCTTTTCTCGTTAAAATTTTTATTTAAATGTCAGCTGTACGTGTTAGAAATTCTAACGTATGAAATGAGGACAATTGCAAACATTCAGTGTCCAGCGCAGCTAAGCCCACAGTCTCAAGTGGAGGCTGTGGCTGTTTTCAGAAGAAGGGTAATTTCCAGCCACCCTTTACAAGGCTCCCTGCATCTCTTCCTTTCGTCCTCTGTCCGTCCTGCTCCCACCAGCACCCACAAACACAGCCCACAGCCCTGCTAAATATTACCACCACAGAAGTCACTCCAGAGTGGACTGGATACCCTTGACCCCACAGTCTTGGTAAAAGAGTTCTGCTCCTTCAAGTCCAAAAGCTTTGGGGAAAAAATGAGCAACTAAGTCCTAACATAGCATCGTAACAATGTGATCGAAAGCTGTTACAGTATGGGGCTTGCTTGGCAGCTTTCTCTCTTATATACAGTGCTATAGAAGATGAAGTCCTGCACATTATTAGTAATTTCAAATGAATTAGTGTCTCAACAGCAAACAGCTGAGCTTAATTCTACTCTATCAAGCTAAGCAGTACTGTTGCAATGATTTTTTTTTATTTATTGGGGGTTTTTCCTTAATTAATTAAAAAATGCAACAACAATGAAATGTGGACAATGAAAAGCCATCTTCACTCCATAAAAATCTTTCTCAACTTCATTACTGCCTCAACCCGTTTAACTCCTTCCACTTCAAAAGCCAAACACTACCAAAGTACTTGCATACTTCCCCAGCCATCTTATGCTCACCCTCTCCCAGCAAGTCTCAGAGAAAACTTCCCTAGAGACCAAATGACATACAACTAAAAACATCGAAATTATAAAGGTGATCGTCTTAGCAGCTGCTAATTTAAGGAGCTAAATTAGCCCATAGTAACGGAGTATGATAAGCCCTGAGAAGGATAACATCAACCTGAGAAAATGAGTCACTCGCGCTCCAAGTCAATCCTGCTCACCTCACACCTCCTTGATGTACCCAGGCCATGATGCTGCCACTCACATTTACAGGACATGAGAACCACAGGAGTGTCAGGGAAAAAAATAATTAATTACATCTCATTTCCAGATGTATGTGTCACAATAAGAAAGATCTGAGAGATTAGACAGTAGTACTGTAATTTTACTTCATAAACAAACCAAATTCCTTAAAAGTAGACTCTAAGCCCTTTTAATTCACCACAACCCAGATTATCAGACTACATACACTGGATTAGAAGGCCAAGTTTACCTCAGCCGTTCACTTAACATTATTAAAACAGCAGTAGAAAGGATTGTTAATCTGTTCTTCAGTATCTTGAATACGACCAACTCACCGCACCTCCCTCCAGAAAGCAGAGGTTCTTCTGTTGAATCACTTCTCAGAGCACATTGAAAAAGTAAAAAAAAAAAATACTAAACACTTTGGTAACACAGCAGAGTCTGCGCTGGAGAGTGCAGTATACAGGCAATTGCAGTTGACATTACCATAAATGAAACTGTGTGCTAAATCTTTCCTCAAATTTTACTTCCTTCCTGAGCCAGTGTTTTCTCACGGTCAATATTGCATTGCGCTCTGAAGAGTAAGATTGGGTTTTGAACACTAAAAACAAAGAAGGTATTTAAACAGGAAAACACCTGCTGAATTCAATGGGATTCAGTGAACGCCCTCTAAAAATACATTCGAAGATACTTTACACTTCTGATGTTTTCAATTAACTGTTTCTGTAAACAAAAAATATATTTGTAAACAATACCTTACTCAGAAAAGGGCAATTCTGTATAATTGCAAAAACAGATGACTAATGATCATTTAGCACATTTTCATGATTGAAATCAATATATATTCCAAACCTAAGTTTTCAAAATATAGCATCATTGCTCTAAATACAGCAGTACAGAAATCTCACCCTGTATGTTGGTATCAAAGTTCTGCTAACATCAGAAATTACAGAAACTCCTGTATATGGCAGAGGCCATAGAACTTTATCTAGTTATCTCTCTATTAAGCTCAATAACCTGCTTTTTCCATCTCGTGCTGGACCAAACTGTATCTTCCAAAGAGTCTTTGTTTGCAGACATCAGCAGATGATAAGGGTAATGGAGAATCAATCAATTAACTCACTCACTGATAAAAGCATGTACCTTCATTTTGTTATGCTTTATTTTCAGCTGTGACCCATGTAATACGTTTTGCTAATAATTAGAGTATCTCTCGTATCCAGTTTTTGTGCTGTGTGAAGGTATTTAAATAATCTCCTTTATAAGTTTAACACTACATCTCTCACTGTAAGGGATTTTGCAGCTTCAGAATCATGGGCCTGTTTTATACAGCTGTTACAACTTCCCAGAGTTCTTTCTGACCATCATATATCAGAGCTGAATTCATGATTTTTTTTGTTGTGGTCCCACAAGCGCCACACTGAGCATTACTTCCACCACTAACAGCTACTCATCAATCCCATTTGTATATCCAAGGCCATCGGGTTTTTTGCCATGGCTTTAAATTAATCGTTTGTGATGAGCTGATTGCCCACTGTGACTAGCAGACTTTGCAGAGTCACTGCTCTTAAGGATGTAGTCCTCCATTCTGCAGCTACAAGCTACATTTTTCCTTTAAAAATCTGTAAATTTATTTCTCAGTACAACCAAGCTTACTTGGTTTGAATGGGCACAGCTTGGCACATGACCACAACTCTTTTGTAACTGCCGTGGTCATTATTTATATATTATTTCTCTGTATATAATACATTGTTTATATATCATCAAGGATTTGTCTAACTACTGCTACTGTATTAGCATCCCTCCAGCTTCAAATTTCTTCAGCATGCTACTAAGTGGTTTAAAAATTAACATTGCGAAGCTATACAATCCCATGACCAGAGAACTTTTTTTCGGGTAAGTTAGATGGCTTCACATTTCAAAATATTCACCTTGCAACAGGCCTACCTGTGAAGATTTCTGCTTGATCCTGCTGATTATAAATCCCACATGAATTTTCATAGCTGAGCTCTTTTTAACAATTCTTCAAAACTTGCAACATATATTGACTGCTATGTCCTCTTTTTTCCTCCCCCTACCCTTTTCCTGTATTTTGCTTCGCAGAGCCAGTAAAGATCCCAGGCTGCTGCAGATTAAAGTCTTTATGACACAGTTTGTTAAAGAGTGTGTTAATGACATTTGATGTAATTGAATTTATGGTCTTCATTTTCCCTCAGAATTCAGGAGCTCTCTCATACTGATAGCCTCATTTTTGACTGTATCTCTCCTCTCACTCCTCTTTACCTCCAACACTGTTCTCCAGTGAGCAGCATTGTCAGGTTTCTAACTTTTATGAAAAGGCTGTCTGCCACATTGAACTGACAGGTCCTTTCGAAGAGGAGCTCCAGAAACTTTCTATTCTTCTACCACTTGAAATCTAATGAGCTCTTACACTACAAAATAGGGAATATTGATTTCTTGATCATTTATATTTTTCTTTGAGCATACAGTTTGGTGGTTTTGGTGCCTTCATTTTCTCTCCCGAAAAATGTCGATCCCCCTCCCTTTTCTCTCCCATTACACTCTTATCTTTGGGTGCCAACAAGTGCCAGAAGAGATGAAGGACATGAAGGTTCTCAGTATAAAAGCAGTAAGTCTGTATGACATCTTATGAATTTTTGTCAGCACTTCAGCCATCAACTCTTCACCTTTTCTTCTTTATATTTGTGGGAAGCCTCTGAGTGCTTTCACCCTTCAGCTTGGTCGTTTTTCTAGAATTGCCACCAAGCTGCTTCTTCAATTCATCTCCTCATCCTACGCAAATAGGTGTAAGATCCAATTTTAATCTCAGAGTTAAAACTTGTTTCACATTCTCACCACCTTTTGCATACTATTTAAATTTTTTGACTGCTCAGATCCTTTTAAACTGTCATCTAAATTATCTTCTTGTTTCACTGTTCTAATCACAACACTCATCTGAGCTCTACAGCTTTCACTGTGCCTCTGCAACAGATACCCGTGCTTTGCCATTATGGCTGTACCTAGCCCAGACCAGCCCTATCTAGAAAATAAGGTAGCTTAGGCTGACCCTAACCATTTACTGGTTGTGTCTAACTGGTACTACTTACCATTCAGTTTCTAACCCAAACATCCTTCCTCCTTCCACCTCTCCTCCTTGACTTGTGTAACCCTTTTTCATAACGAAAAATTCCCACAAGGTAAGGAAGTACCAATACAGAGCATCACCATTACCTCATCTAGCTTCTCTCTAGCAAATACATAACCCTCAATCCCCTTTCCTTTTGTCCGGGTGAGCCTCGCATAGCAAAGGCTACCAGGCCCTCCATACCACAAATCTGAATTCAGCTTCTAAGTGAGTTGCCTCTTCCCCCCTGCTCCTTTTTCCATCTCACTAGTCTGAGAATACTTTTTATTGGCATCCAAAGTTGAAAGACTTTGGCAGTGTCAATAATCAGATCCTTACTCTCTAAGTAAGAGAAACATTTGTAATAAAAACTATGAAAACCAGGGAGCTAACACTATCAGTTACTTGCTTGAGTGACAGAGATGTCTTTCAACTTTAGCCTAAGTAAACTAAAGAATTACACACTTTACTATTAAAAGAAAGACTAATCTTTAACATCAACATTACAACTGACATCTATCTTTAAGGGTAGCCAGAGGATGAAAACAGTTTATGAACGTAAATGTGTCTGGAGTAAATGAGGAATGCATGACTGTTACTGTTGAGACACACAGAATGGGCAGAACAGAACTGTCTTACATGTTCGAAGTGCTCATTGGATACACAAATTGTGACAAAATAAGATGATAAAAGATATGTCTTATTCCACTTCGCCACAGTCACACAGGTCCAGTTCTAGAAAAGGGATGATGGGGAGAATTACTGAGGAGAGTAAATTAAAGATGCTGCAAAATCCCTATTACCACCTTCAAGTCTGACATTTTCTGCATCACAAGACAGGGAAGCAGCAGCTGCGCTGCTGTGCAGCCACCCATCCTCCCCTACAAGCATCGCAGCAGCATCCAGCTCTAAGATAACAAACATTCAATCACCATAAATAGTTAACTTCCCACAACAGCACAGAAGTTTAACGGAGCAGAAAGGAGCTTTGCTCTCATGTTAATTTGCGGGTATGCACCATGTCTTCATTTTGATAGCAATCTCATAGATCAGGAATAGAAAAGGCGTATGACTGTCATAAATATCCTCTGCCAAGTGAGAACTTAGTTTCAAGTGCTAGATCCTCAGCATCCACAGAAAACAGGCATGAAAAATATAACTGAAGGTAAGTTGTCTCACAGTTAATAAAACCTGAAGTGATCCCACAGTACCTTCGTATACCAGGGGATTCAGCCATTCCTGGAAAGCTAGAATTGACTCTAGTGGAGAAAGCTTTATGTGACAGTCACAGGGATCAGAGGACTCTGCAGTCAAGATAGGCCTTTTCTAGATGCAGAGGCTGCATTTTTTGTTCACTATTTACAGAACAAATCACAATGCAGAAATCACGCCAAGCACTAGGTGAACTCAGACATTCTTCCAATTCTTCAAATTTTTTAAGCTTTCTGAATCAATGAAGTCAAGTCATCTGCTTCTGAGTAAATTAAGAAACTATGTTCTTTGTTAATCACATCACCGAAACTGGTCAACAGAATTTATTAGTCACCTCCAGACTACAGAAATTGTGCTATTTAAACACATAAGTTTGCTAGCTAAGGTGAAATCACATAAAAGCAAGCTAATAACGATCTATTGTTGGGTTAAAAATCATCATAGAGAATGCTAAAACTAAAGAAGAGAGTTATTTCACAGTTCCCAAATCATGGGTACTTTGGAGGTCAGATTCCTGTAAACACTCAAAAAAATAGCTTTATATTACCGCATTTCATTATCAAAAGGTATCCACTATCCTCATCCTGTAGCAAATCCTATATGCTGCAGTACTGCCTTAGTATGCAGTTAGATCTTAAATAAATTTAGACATCACAGACTCATACACCCTGAAAGAAATAGAGCTTTCACAGAGCAAATGGACAGCAGACGGTCCACATGTCCATCGGTTTCACGCCACCTTTCAAAACACATGCAGTAAGAAGTAGAACTCTACACCATGTATTTTTTTTCTCACAGACAAAATAATTAACATAACTATTACAGCTGACTACATATTTTTCCTAGATAAAGACCAGCTTTGATATAGGTTTCAAACGTGAGCATGTACAAGCATGTGAATCATAGGGACAACACAGCTTTCCTGTAGAGAGAGATTTTCCCAACTCCATAGCGATTCAAATACATCAGAAATAGGAGGAAGCTGCTCTAGACAGAATTTGCCTGCAGACTGGCTGGCGCAACTCAAGACTCATAGCCAGAAAGGTGGGTGTCTGAGTTGGTGCTAGGAAAAGGAAAGAATCATAGAATCACAGTATCTTCTAGTTGGAAGAGACCTTTAAGATCATCCAGTCCAACCATACCCCCTGCACTGCCAGGGTCCCTACACCACGTCCCTCAGCACCACATCCACACGTATTTTAAACACTTCCAGATGGGGACTCCACCATCTCCCTGGGCAGCCTGTTCCAAAGCTTCACAACCCTCTCTGGAAAGAAATTCTTGCTAATAGCCAACCTAAATCTCCCCTGGTGCAACCTGAGGCCATTTCCTCTCACTCTGTTGCTTGTTACAGGGGAGGAGAGACCTACCCCTACCTCACTACAACCTCCTTTCAGGTAGCTGTAGAAAGTGATAAGGTCTCTTCTCAGCCTACTTTTCTCCAGACTGAACAACCCCAGTTCCCTCAGCCATTCCTCAAAAGACTTGCTCTCCCAACCCTTCACCAGCTTGGTTGCCCTTCTCCGGAAAATGTGAAATACTCTGAAAAGTTCCCATCTGCAACTTAGCTAGGGTCGAGTGGGGTTTGGGGACCATGCCCCTGCCCTCCTCCTTTGTGATACATTTTTGTTTATTTCTAAAATGCAAGCAATTATTTCAATAAATACCTCCCCTACTTCAGGTCCTCTCTCAAAAATTAGGAGAAATACTGCTGGATTACTACTTTAACCAATAAAATCCCAAAGACACAAAGAATCGTAGGTAAGACTTCCGCTGAGCAAGCTGAAACTAACAATGAATAACGAATTCCAGTTTATTCCTTAAGCTGTAGAACAACAGTTCAAAACAGAGACATGGATCCAAGGTTGGGGTGTTAGTTTTTACCCCATAATTACAGTTTGAAGCACAACAGAAATCAGATACAAGCATGCAGAGGGGTTCCTCTTTTGATTTGAGTATACTATGATGACAAGAGCAGTATCTAACCTTAAAGATTACTCATTCTTTACCAGCACATTCTTGGCAGGAAACCACACATTACCTCCAGCCTTACCAGGCTGGCCAGATGCCACACATTAAATTCACGGCTGAAAAATGCAGTGATGAACTGAAGCTACTTCCTGAAAACTCTGACGAATACTAAGATAAATAGACTGTCCCACAGTTTTCATAGTTTTTTGGTAGCACTAAGCGTTTTGAATCTCCATGTGTCCACGCATCATTTACCCACGGTCCAGACCTGTACTGAAACCTACTAGCAGAACAGCTCTAGTATAATGAGTGAGAACCTTGAAAAACCCAAGCAGATCAAAAGGGGTACAATACTATAATCAGGGCTAAAAGCTCCCTAATTCAACAGCACTTCTTAAATGGCTTCAAAAACTCCAAAGTCCATGAAAATATTCTTCCACGTTTCCTTTTCTGTTGCATTGGCAATTCAGCCACTGATCGGCTGGAAAACGTCTCCGTAAGAGTACTTCTGTCACCAAAAAGGTAAAGTGTTTAAAAACCCTTTTCCTGAGCTGTCAAACGGAGATTGACATCATGGTGCGGTCTCCTCTTCTCTTGTTACTTGGATTACTTCACTTGCAATTACTTCCCATGAGCTATTAAAAGGAGATGTTTCCTACCAATAATTCCACAGCCCATGGTGGTACTTGGATAATGACAAAGACCAGCCGCTCTCCCACTGTGTATGTGACGGGTCTCATAAGAAAGCTACCCTGAAACATTTTCAGGGTGCTGCTCACACTCGGCTGTGCCTCCTTCCCCATTTTGTTTGCCCCTCTCCTTTTGTCACAACAGTGACTTCAACAGAAGGATGAATGGAGCTGGATGCCTATGACCTATTAAAAAGACAACTGAAAACAAACTAAGCGGCCCTTCAGGAACTTTTCGCAGCTGTTTTAACTGAACATCCAGGAGACATGTCTGTTGAGGAACTGGCTAATCTTCCATCTGATGATTTAAAACGCACCAGCAATTACGAAGACAGATTTTGCTACCTCAGTGTAGTTAGGTCAACATTTTCTTCCATGCCTTCCATTATTCTACCACTATCCATTCTTCTGACATTCTGGGGTTAAATGTCTAAAAATGTATTTTTTTTTTAACCACATCTGGGAGGGCTCAAGATTGGACTCAGCTGCATTATGGAAGGGAGGCTGCGGAGATGGATCGAGAAGGCTGTGCAGCACACAAGCAGAACCAAGCAGCATTAATGGCCAGGAAGACAGACCGAGTGAACGCATTCATCATCAGTGAATTTGCATCCGTTACAGACCAACAGAAACTCACTTGCTCAGTGGGATAACCAAACTTGCCAGGCATCGTGCATCTTTTTCCTTGCAGATTCCCACTAACATGGTCTCTGAGGCTAATGTGCTTGGCCCCAGTCAAATAGTCTTAGATGAGACTGCAACTCTAGCCAAGGTAGTCGCACCACTATTACTTCTCCATGATAGCCCTCAAGTACTCCTTCAACCCCCCTGTTGGTTCATCAAGTTCCAAGTACAGCTGGGAAGGAAAAAAGTGATAGCATTGTAATTCATCTTGCATTAAGTGCATCTTTCAAAAGAAGAAACAGAAATAAACAGGAAAAAGAAGAGCAAAGACAAGAAAGACTTCTAGAAGGCAATGGAAGGAAAATAATACCAAATGAAAACCGCTGACACAGCAGGAGCAAAACAGGAAGAGGAAATCATATTTTCCTAACTTGCATGTTAGCCTTTCAGAAAGTTCACTGCCTCTCTCCTCCAAGATCTCCTCTCCTCGTCACCAGTGAAGGGAAGAAAGATCATCAAATGTGAGGAAACAGCACAGGCAGCGAAATGCACGTTCTCATCCTTATGAAACGGACTGAAGAGCTGAACAGCTTCAAGTCTTCATTCTCCTTACACCCTTGTGTGCTGGGTGGGAGCATTTACTTTCAACCAACAGAGGTTGGCCAGGGCACAGCTGGCATGTAGCAAAGATACGTCAGTGACTCCCATGCCTGGGATTAATGGCTCTTAGCATGCCAAATTGGCCTTCTTACAGTATTACGCGCCCCTGCATGTCCGTGTGCAGAAGGTGGAGAATTTAAGAGATGAAGGATTATTAGAGGAGATCAGAGATTTTAAATAATGCCTGGCCTCAAGAAAGACTGACCCTTTATCCTGAACTCCCCACACCTTCTTTAAAATCCAGATTTTAGTTTTAAGTCTCTTCAATTTCCCTTTCCCTGCATCTCTGACTCCTGTTGTGTGCATGTGTTTACTTTGAACATTCCTGCAGCCCCTAGATTTCATATACTGAAAGCAGAGAAGCACTGGCGATGATACTGAGGAAATTCTCACACCAGCCATGAAGATTTGACAGACATCATCTGAAAAGCAGTAAAAGTTAGAAGATGTTTACTACATTATGGCAGTTAAATTAGATTTCATATAATTGTGCGGCAAGCAGGTTGTAGCAAGTAGATTACTCACAGGTATAACAACGGCCAGACAACGTATATT
Organism: Buceros rhinoceros silvestris; assembly: GCF_000710305.1. NCBI lineage: Eukaryota > Metazoa > Chordata > Aves > Bucerotiformes > Bucerotidae > Buceros > Buceros rhinoceros. The sequence continues at coordinate 112,784 of NW_010399327.1, read as the reverse complement.
TTGTATACAAAGCATGGACCACAATTATTCCATACCTCCAAGAATATAAGAACCTTCCATGGACCCAAATCTTTCCAAGCAGAAGTTGATTATCTGATAGGAAACTGGGACCCTATACAGACCCACTATTACCTAAAAAAAAAAGCTTCACCTTTCCTGGCAGTAGCTCAAAAAGACTTTTACTTTGTATAGCTCTCATCCTACTCAGAGCCATCAGGCGGAAAACACTGTGACAGATCACACAGAATTGCAGGAGCTATTCCTGCAGCAAGATGAAATACCAACTATCTTAAATTCTACATGGCAAACAGCAATCATCCCGATCTTCCCCTCACAACTAATACTGGTGCACGTATTTGGTAACAGCATAGCTGCGTGTTCTGCTCAGCTGTTAACAATAGCTTTGTAAGCAAGTGTATGGCTTTTGATATGCCTATGTAGCTGCTTTTCTTTCCATTTCCCCTACGATGTGCCAGGTTACAGAAACACTTCCAAGCAGCAGATTCAGAAATAGAAAGAGTTCAAGGCCAGGTTTCGCACCTGCAACCTTGCAGCTCTGCACGGTTCCAGCCCTGAAGACCAGTCTCTTTATTATAAATCCAAGGCTGCTTCTGTCACCCAGTTTTATGTCCAGTAATTCCAAATTCAGTTTATGGGTTTTTTACTTATTTGTTTGGGGCAGGAGGGAATGGGAGGAGGAGGGAGAGGAAATACCGCACAGAAGCTACGTAACATTACAAATACCGCATTTTACTTTGATAAAGTAATTTAATTGAATGCCACAGTAGCTCACACAAATTAATTTATCACCCAATTTAAGACACCGTCTCATTCCAATTCCCACCAACTAACTAAATAAATACATAAAAAAGAGCTACTCCTATTGAGCACTAACATATCATTCATAGTCTAGCTTTCCTAAATGCTTCAGAGAGCAATACGAGTTAGCACAAAGTTTTAAAGGGTTAAGTAGCAGTTCTAATTTTTGTTTTAGAATTCTACATAAGAATCTGTTTCCTAAAGCACTATAAATATCATATTTATTTTACAGCAGCAGCAGAAAGCTATTGCAAACATCCCATATGCCTCCTGAGATCCAGACTGGAAGGATTGGAGACAAACACCTTAAAAACAAAGCAGAAAAGCCCCCCCGCATGATACTACTGTGCTACGTCCATCTACGTGCCAATAAGAAATTTTGACACCTAGAGGGTGTTCGATAGAATAAGTCATCAGCAAGCACTGTGGCTTAAGTAGTATATTTGGGGTTGTTTAGAAAACAAGTTGTTTTGTACTTGGACAAATTGCCATGCAATACTCCTTTCTTGACTCCAGGTGTGATTCATGGAACTCATGCTGACTCTCCGGTCATCTTGGATGGGCTCATTACACTGCCTACCTCACACAGGACTTTTCTTGCCATGTTGCTCTAGTAGCCCTGCAAAATAGTTTAATAATGTCTAAGTTTTTTGGTATAGAAAAAGATTTTAAAAAAATAAAAAACTGTTTATTTTGCTACAAAACAAGAAAGGGATATAAAAAATAAATTGGGAGGGAACAAAACTGTAACTCTGCATTGCCCTCTAGAAAAAATATAAACAGGGCTCTCTTCTGATATATACTGACTGTCCAAATGGAAAATAAAGATACATTTTTAGAAGAACAGGATAAACAGCTCCCTGTTTGGCTAACAGTCTTTCTCTCTCTGCATAGAGAGACAGAGAGAGAATGCAAAGTCATTTGTAGACAGCCGAGACTACAAGTCACAGGAGTTTCGGCATTGCTATTTAATTCACTCTAAAAAAATTCATTCAGACAGTAAAATGGGGGGGGTGGGTGAGCGGAGAGGGGCAGGCACAGAATAAAAGCTATTTCCAGAAAAATCCCACGTCTTCATTTTGGAAGGTAAGAAAATTCTGGAAATTATTCTAGTGTAAATCTCAGGCAAATCTGCATTTTGCTGAAACAAGAACTTTGGGTTTAGGCCACATATGAAAGTAGCTCAGAGTTCCTCATTAAGCCTAGTTCTACTTGAGATGTCAAAAGTCTCCAGAGTGAAAATTTAGTAGCTGGCTTACCACAGAGGAAACAAGTTGAAAGAAAAACAGACAGTATCATCTCTGACTTCAGTTTGTCTTTCAGGAAATGAAGATCCTTACAGTAGTAAATATTAGAATTGTTTGCAAATAGATTTAATCATCTAATTGCTATGTACAAGGAAAATCTATGCACTATCAGAACTCAGCACAGATAATTACTAGAAGGCAAAATAAAGATTTTTATCAAACTTAGTGTGTGTTCTTCAGCTATTATATCTATCAATATTTATGTCACTTACAGCCCTTTCTGGGTGGCTGCTGCATGTATTTTGTGTGCAGACAAGAAGCTTCCCAACTGCAAACATGCTTTTAAAAAGAAAAGCTGGCCCAAACCCTGCATTTCCAATTCAAGCAGTGGATTCTGAAGCCTGTTAACTCCCTGGAGCAGCTGATCGTTAAAGACTTGTTTCCGCTTTTCTAACAATTTCCTGGTTTGCATAACAATCCTAAAAGAAACATACACAAGAAGTTTTCCAGCACAGAGAGATTTTGTCTCCAACATACTTGTAGTTTCAAGGCATAGAAAATATTTATATATAATTATAATAACTTTAGAAATATATTTGTCAACAAATATATTTACATATAAATATGTATCAGCTACTTGGTTTAAAACAAGATGATAATTTTGCCATATCCAGGAAATACAAAACACTGGCTTATGCCTGGTGCTTAACTCACGCCATTGTGAATAAAGAGGGGGGAGGGAAGGGGTTTAATTTCCTGTTAAAAACACACACAGGATAAAATCTTCCAAAGAGCAGTTATAAAACATGCATTTGTTCGCCAAGAAACTAGGTAAATATGGAAAGAAGCCCAGGCTCACTTTTATTCTCCCCCACACACACACCCCTTTCCAAAGAACAAAGTCACTGAAGGCCACAGCGCATACTTGGAGGCGCTGAGCTCTACTCAGTGTCTAGATAATTAATCAGCCTGGCTGATTTATGCACCCTGTATCCATCGGGGTAGCTCCTCAGGTAATGCAACGATGCAGTTGGGCTCAAGGTACTGTATCGCCACATATACATCACTCGTGCCAGACACCCATCGTACCAACTACTGCCTACCTTACTGGTAACATCTGGCTAAACACAAACAAAATAAGTATTAGCAGGACCTATCAACAGCCAGTTTCTAGCAAGAACAGACTGAGAATACCACTACCTTCAGCAGCACTGAACACACTACAGAGGATAGGTTTTTTGGAATTTGCAAGGGGAAATGTTATTTTCAAATCTCACTGAAACTCAGTGCCATCCGTCCTGGACCACACCTGCAGCAATTCAGCCTTCATCACATTTCTAGCATGCATGACAACATATTAGGTTATTCTGCAATTCACCACTACAGAAGCACCAAAAGAAGCCCCAGATTTCTGTATGGTATTATAACAATTACAGCCTTCAGCAATCCCAGTTCTCCTCTTTGTTGAAATGCCCAAATTAGACAAGAGCATGGACTGTATTTAGGAGAAATTGAACATTTGTAACAGTTTTCAACACTAACACTGTATTCTTAGATCTTACAATAAAAATAATCCAGCAAATCCTTCCTGTCTACTGTATTAGGATCAAAGTCAGGTCGCCAGGACACACCTTGCAGCGTGCAATTGGAGAAGTTGTGGTAATTGCAACCTGCTGGGATTCACATTCAAAATCAGATGTAAATAACTCTGTGAGTGGCTTCAATTTTGTTTTGTTTCTCAAATGAAGATAAATTCATTATTGCAGATGTAGCTGAAGAGCTTTCTTTGCTTTTGGTAGTATATTATTCAAATTAACACAGCTTAAGCTTTTTAAATAGATGCACCTCAAACACCTTCTAGTCAAGGCATTTAGTTTCACATTTGATGCAAGAAAAGAAAGGCACAGAGATTACATATCTCTCTGGCGAATCAAATCTAATGGCAGGCCTGTTGGAATTCTTGCAGATCCTTTATAAAGCTGGCTTTCAGACAATAAACAGTCCTAAGTTTATTTCTAAAACCTGAACTTAACAGCTGTTGTAGATATTTGTGCTTTTCCTTTAAGATATCAATCACTACTGGCTACCGATTTAATGACAGTTCATCAGAGAGTCTCATACTACTGCATGAGCTCAAAACCTTCCTGTTTATTTTCACTTGCTGATAAATGGACTTTGTGCCCTGATCCCATGATTCTTCGTGTAAAAAGACAATGGACTAACAATATTAGGAGGGGAAAAAAGGAATAGGGCGGGGAAAATCTGCAACACAAAATGAGCCCTGACTTGCCTTCTCAGTACTGTACGTACCCTCAAGCAATGAAATTATGTTTCTGGCCAAGTCAGAATATATAAGATGTTATACGCCCTTTGCCTCATGGTACGTTGTTAGTGCAGACTCTGTGCAAAGGCAAGCTTATTTGTTTCCTTTGCTTCTCAACAGTAAGGCAAGTTTATACGTATTTACTGCTAGTTACATCAAGGTATTAAAGATTCAAGTGAAGTAGTAGTATTCTCTAGTGCAGTGGTGACCTGAGCCTTTAAGCCAGATGAATTTAACTGTAGAGTGCATTAGCTCTTCCCATAAAAGATTTGCTTTAATTTTAGTTCTCCATTTATCTTACGGCTGTGTAATCTTCAGTAGAGGTCAAAGAGATTTCCCCAAAGGAAACAGGAGCTGCTTCTTTTTTAGAGAAAAGCATATTTAAGACAGTTCATCCTACTTTTAAACATATGTCACAGGGCAGTACTCTCTATGTTGTCCTGTCTCTGTATTCTCCTTGCTTCTTCACAGGTTCCAAAGCAATTAAACAAGCATGCATGTGGCATGCGCACACAGATACAAACAAAACATGAAGTGCAAACACCTACTGAAGACAGGATACACAGCCCATCTGCTAGAAAGACTGAAATTACTACTAATATCTTACCATCATCCAGCTCAAGACAGAGATTGTAAACAGCCAGAGGCCTCCTAATACGTTGTCCTTGCCTTCTTGATTGCCTTGGTGGGGCATTTGGAGGAGATACTGACACAGAGATTGGCTCAGGGAAAGCAGCATCAGGCAGGGTTTTGAAAATCTGCAATCAAGCACACAAAGGGTGTTAATTATTTATCACAAAGAGCAACCTGTGTAATGCAACTGTAAACCATTACCAAACAACATTTGTTTTGGATTTCATTCAAAGCAGGCAGGAGCCAAAAATCCATTCCTTCAAGTTTGGGAGTATGCTGTGGGTTTTTAATGAGTGCTTTTAAAATAAATAAATAAAGAGATAGATAGATAAATAAATAAATAATGGAAATAACAAGAGTGCAAGATCACCGTCTACACATTGGATTAACTGTTTTGCAGCTTGGTTAAAGGCAAAATATTTGCAGCCGTGCTTGCCAGCTAGGATGGGAGGGAAGAGGAAAAGGGAGATCCTAACTTCATGAACACAGTAACCAAAAAGCTTTATAGCTTCAGCTAGGATCTCTAATTTTGACAGAATACCCATTTTAATCTTCAAAAATTGTTATATCATTACCATATCAGCCATTTAAATTGGTTTTTTTTAATTAAAATGCTCTTTAAGAAAGCAAGAGGAAAATTTTGAGGGGAGGGGTTTTTAGTGAGAGATACCATAGTAACGTACCATGTGAGAATTTTTTCAGTTAATTACTGCATATTGAGTCACGTTTATATTAAATTATGATGTTCACGTAGATGCATATAAAAAGAATTGCATTTCTTGTCACCATTTCATCTTTTGAGTTACGACCATTAACGCATCACCACTCCACACAAAATATCACATCATTTATCTCTGGATTAACCAGCAACGCAGACTTGCTCAACCTGATAGTACTTCTACTTTAACTGTCACGTACAAGGTCCAGTCTAACGATGCTGATTTACTTCTAGAAAATTATCAGTAGGCTGATGTACAACTTAAGAACAGCCTTTTACAAGTGATCATGGCAGATTCACATGAATAAATTAGCTTAATATCTATTTCATCAAAAACAAACCAGCACATAAAGAAAAACAGCAGCTGTACAAGAAAAGCCCTGTGTCTGTACAGCACCTTACAGGAACGCAACACGATAATGTAACAAAAAATACTGAAACAGCATATTGTGTTCTTTGACTCTGCAACTTTACATTGCCACGTATTTATATAGGAAATATTGCAAAGACTCGCAATGAATCTTCAAAGGAGCAGCTTTTTGTGAAGTAGAAATTCAGGTGGAAAGTATGAAGAGATGCCTCGGATAACACATTTTTTAGACTTATTTTTTTATATTTATTATTATTACATGTCATGATTTTTGGATGTCAGGTGCAGCATGAAGCTAAAAGCCAGTCAGGCTACTCTACAGGTGAGAAAACCACCATAAGCATGCTGTGGTAAGGTACTCAAGACGTCATGTTCCAAGTATAAGTAACTCTACACGCCACCCTACCCTGGCCTGTTAATCCTGAATATTAACACGTGTAGGAATAAAATGACCCAAGAACCCTTACACCAGCTTATAGCCACTTAATCGCCAATCTCCTACTGGCAGGTAGAAGACTGTGCTGATATAAAATAATCAGAAACACCATTTTCTACAAAACTCATGGAAGAATGATCGCATTGCAAAACTGGGCAGCAGTGGGCTGGAAGCCCATATAACATGTGCAAAGGAAAGCTCCAGTGGAAATACTACCTTCCTTCCCAGCCAGCGCATGTTACTGCGGGGGCAGTAACATGTAACAATGGAATTTGAACCGCCCCATACCGGTGTTAAGAAAACTGACTCCCAGTCCTTCAAACACCTACGAACAAGGGATTACAAGAGAGTGCCAAAATAGAGCAAGGAATTCTCTAAAACCAGTATGTTTACAAAGAAGAAAGGAAACAGTCCGACCAGGTTCTCCCCAGTACAGACATGGCAGCACTCTCCGACAGCGACAAAGCTCTAATTGTGCTCAGAGTGCTAAAGCCCTTTCATAAAACATGATGCAATACATAATAATGAAATCTAATGTTCACCTACATGGCACTTGGCTAACAGTACCACACTGCCCCCTTATGTGTAAATACATGGCTAGATTGAACAGGTTAAGGGATAAATATTTGCTTCTGAAAAATTCAGAAGTACCAAAACTTTAAATGCCATCTTTTCCATGGACAAAGTGTCGCATTCGGGCTCTCTGGTAAACAACTCTTTGCTAAGAGGTTTCAGCATGTTGCTTACTACGCCACGTTCCACATCTGTGTTTATTTGTATAGCCTCATCCACACATCTCAGCTGAAATTAAAGATGGCGAGAAGAACAAGTATTCTCCAGAAGTACTTGGTAAGAGCGGAGCTTTCTTGTATGCGTTTAGGTAACCTGCACAGGCTGCAGCAAAGCTCTTATGTGTTTTTCACTCGTCTCTCACAAATAACCAATATACTATTCTAGAACTATTAGCGTGAGGAACTAAGCATCACAAAAGCACAACCAAGAAAACCATAAATGTTATCCTTAGTCAATGATATTCAGTGCCAGACAGGCAACAGGATAATGAATTTGAGACAGGTAGGAATCCAAGTAGACTTCTAACTGAAAGTAGCTATGAAATGTTAAACAGTTGGTGGTTGGTTCTATTTTATGGGGGCGAAAACCCTAAGTGATAAACAGGAGAAATAACAAGAAAGCAACGAAGTCAAACTTCAAACAGTCACACTCCAGCACATGCTAGCTAACTTCATAGCGATACCGGTGGCAGGTAGTCATGAGCTGCACAGAAGAGTTCTCTCTCTCCTAATAAAACAAAAGTTAGGGGTACTGAGTCCTCTCTTTCACTGTCAGGATAAGCATATCACCCCTACTTTTAATTATTTAGCAGCAGAGCTGCACACAAATGTTTCCCAACATGCTGCTCAGCACAACTCAGTGTTACCCAGTCTCAGCGCTGGGCTGATGGCAGGCAGTTGAAGCACAGACAAGACACTCAGGCAGGCATTTGGCCCATCCCATATTTTACCTCATTCTGCTCTCATCTTCTTGTTAGAACAGGTAAGTAGGGAAATTTTACTTCTAGGATAAGGTCAGAAGTGGTATATTGCTTTCTAGCAAGCAGAGACCACCTCCTGAAAGCTCCTGGGCAGCATAAGGCCCCGGTTCTCCTTCTCCACGCTCACTGGGACCAAGGCAAGGGTCCACACAAACTCCATCCTCTCACTCCTGTGTTTCTCCGATGCAATGTTGTAAGCTGTAGCACTTTCTTCCTTGTGCTTATATTCAATACCTGTCTCCACAGAGACAAAAGGGATTCCTGAAAGTATTTCGATATGAACTAGAGAATGCAACCTCTTGACTATCTGCAAACTGATGCATGTAGAGCACACTGAGACTTATTGTCACACTCAGCAGTGAAACCACCAAGTATCACGAGTTGCCGTGCAAGATTATGAGACACACAAAACCAAACAAACAACACACCCCACCCCCCAAAAACCCCCCAAACAACCACACACACAACCACCACTAGAAAGATCACTAGTGGGTTTTTTTATATAAAAGAAACAGGAAATATCTTGCCCTCATGTGCTGCACAAAACAGCATATTTCAGGTAAATTTTGTTCTTTCAAGCAGCTCATGTTAGTGTTCATCCCTACTTGGTATTTTCTTTCTGTCTTTTCA
>NW_010399327.1:64500-103921 GCF_000710305.1 Buceros rhinoceros silvestris | reverse complement strand
AAAATAAAACCCAGTGCAGCCTATCCATAACTAGACTTGCTTTTTCAACAGCAGAAATACCTTTCTGTTGGAGGCCAAAGCTACAGCTCATACCACAGTTTTACAAAGGTGAGCGTCTGAAAAGCAAGCAAGCAGAAGGTCAACCTCTGTCCTGAGAAGTGCACATACAACATTTCACTTCTCTTTCTTGATTTTCACTTAAACAAACAAGTACTTTTCATCATACCTTAATGGATATTTGTCTGCTGTACTAAAGGAAGCATTGTAACTTCTCCCTGCGAATGGGGGGGTGAAGGCCTGCTTTATTTCAGTTGAGAGAAAAAAGGTGTTTGGTTTTGGTTTTACTCAAATTTCTTTCTAGCCTTATTAATTATTTAAATGTCACTGAAGTATAAACGTTTCACAGCTAATAAAAGATGCCTGCTGTAAGTGACCAGTTGTCAGAAGCATGCTGCATGTGCACAGAAGATGAAATTCAAAATCATACACACACAACACGAGCACCTGAAATGGTACTGACATTGTTGTGTTTTGACTGACTTGCACAACAGCATGGAACCACACCTGACTAAGTTTCATAATACCTTCTTGCACTGCAAGCTGTTGCTACCAGATGCATGGCGAGGCAGCCACAGGTACCCGACTGGATGGAAACCTTCCTATGGAAGAACGTGATCAGAACGTGCTATTTAACAGGAGATCTCTTTACCACTCAAAAAAAAAGAAAAAAGCCTCCCTTCAAGAAAAAGTCCAATCTACCACCATCACTCATCTGGACTGCAGAAGTTACCCTAGCTTGGACTAATGCCTGTATGAAGACAAGAAAGAAGGCCACTCGTTCAATTTCCTCATTCAAGAAGTAATAAAAATATACTAAAACAATCTCAAAGTTTAAGAGCTTTACTGTCACATCCAGTGTTACCCAGTTTTTGAGACTGTAACCAAACTACATTAAATTTATAGAATATTAGTTCTCCACAATTTCTTTCTCAAAAGCACTGGCATCCTGCTATCAGTCTACTTGGACGCACACTCCGAAGTGAAGTGACAAAATTTACTCACAGAAGACTAACGCGTCACACTCAAAATCTTACCAAGCAACAAATCCGACTGTTAGTCCTATCCCAGTTAGTCCAGTATTTTAAATGGTTGTTTAGGTCTGATCTTACCTGAAAACAGAATTTAAAAGTGCACATTGACCTAGGTAGTGGATCAGATTTCACGTCTGCGGTGCAAAAGTTAAAAGATGAGACTCTTGTCGAGCAATATAAAACATTGGTATGTCTGACCCATTTCTCTCTGTGCAATAGTACAAAATGGATACTTTAGAAAGCTAAACAAACCACAAACCGTCTTTATATACACCACTAATAACAGCTCTCATCTAGAGCAGTGAGCCCAAGATCGTCTCTACATACAACCATTCCAATTCCTAAACCTGCGTGCCACAAAGTCTACTCTCAAAAAATGCCTCCATAATGAGCCAAATTCAACATATTCTACTGTGTTCTACCAGCAAATCTACATGGCAGCAGCCCAAGGAATTTTGCCAGATTCCCCTTAATCTGCAACACCAGTGTTGCACTCTAGAATTCTGAGCTCTTACTAGAGCCGATTTTAGAAATTCAAAAAAATCATGGCTGGAAGGATTTAACTTGGCCTATTCCATGACTAGATGTACAGTTGTACATGCAAATGCAGATTAGATTCTGTTGCTACAAGAAACTACTGATCTGTTCTTTCTGGTCTCAAGCAGAACTAATTAATGAATTTCAGTGTGTTTGCCAGAAATCACTTTAGAAAAAGACCCAGACATCAGGTCATCTCTGTCTGCTTTGTATCACTGGGGTAATTAAAATTTCCTCTAAAAATCAGTGGGAGGCAAACAGCAAGGACAGAGTGGGATGAAAAAGAGGGAAGAAAAAACTGGAGGCTTAGTAATAAAGCTAATGAGGATAAACGTATAAAAAAATCATTAACAGCTTAAAGCTGTGCCATGATTTTGTTGCAAGACAAAACCCCCATTCACTCTCCTAACACCTACCACACAGAACATGCATCTACTTCTTTCCAAACACATGAACAAGAATCAGCATACCAGCAGTCGCCACCTAATGCAAAGGAGGCTAGAACCTGCAAGGTCATTCCAAATTATTTGAAATTTGGCTAGTGGTATAGCTTGCACTACGACAATCACATGTTTTAGAGAACAGTATTTCTCAAGACAAGAAGAACATCAGTACAAGTTTTTATTTGGGCAATTTGCCTTCAATACATATTTGATTTGCAGTTGATAAATAAAGGAAACACACACAGACACTTCAACTAACTTTTATTCAACAATATAAAATACCATCCTAAGCCACAGACTCTGCTCTGTCCTTACAAATTTTATGGCTATGTACTCCTTGTATTTCTGTGGCAATAGGCTATAATATACGCTGATGAAAGAATATTTTATAAATTAGCAGCTAAGGGATAGTGCAAGAGAAACATCACCATGGTCTTTTCTTGACTTAGCTTCTATTCAATGCAATGCAAACCCAATTCAGGCCAGATCCACCAACCTGTCCAAAAAAAAAAAAAAAAAAAAAAAAAAAAAAAAAAAAAAAAAAACCAACGTGTTTATATTTTTATATTACAGACAAAAATGCTGAAAAAGAGAGGCCAACTGTCTAAGTAGTTGAGTGTGTTCTTACCCCAATAGACTTTCTAAGCTTTTTTCCTCTTAAGATAATGAAGACAGTGGCTGTGCCATTATTTTTGCCATTTTCTGCAAACATAAAGCAACAATGTCTTTTATGTCAAGTTGTAATTTTACTGTAGGTATAAGCATTTCAGGAAATGCAAGGTGAAAATAAGCATCTTAAAATACATTGTTCAGCCACTAATTACAACCACTAGCCACTAGTTGTACACTAACTGTAATCCATTTTTTAACAGTAAAAACCACATCCAGTAAGATGAACAGTTCTAGATTTTTTTTTCCCCATTTGAAGGGATTGTGGAAACTAATTGGAGCTATTAAAAGTTTAATCATAATGGAAATTACAAAAGATCAACTTCTGGAGAGCTAGGACAACAGTTTTATTCCAAAACTCGTTTCTGCACCAATTCTGACAATTTTATAAAAATTCTAGCGTTCTGAAATCATTACAAAATGACCCCTTGTTACTGGGGTTTCTTACTTTGCAGTTTACTTTACTATGGACAATGTTAGACCAACCCATTCCATTTCTGGTTTTAGTAAACGTGATTAATTTTTTTTTAACTAGTTCTCAAAGACATGATTTAATAAATATAAAAATACATGCACTAGAAATTCTTGACTTCTAAATTGAATCTGTACAAAACGTGATGAAGTTTATTATTTCTAAAATTTATATTAAATGATTTTGAAAAAGGTTTACAAAAATCTTCAATAAAAATTAACAACACTTAATTAGAATCCTTAAATGACTTACCTCCCCAAGGTTACCTTCATGTCCACTCCAACACAGGTTTGCCTGCCTTGGAGTATTTATCTTGAATTTTGTGTTCCAGCATCTAGACATTGTAAAAACGTGACTTGCTGTGCAGTGGCTTCTGTGAGATTGCACAGGATGAAGATTATCTGAGGCTTTGGATTTTGAGGCTTGAACTCCACCTCAAACCGCAAAAATACTTTTATACAACATTCACAATCATTATATTTTGGGGAGAAAAAAAAGATCAGATCATGAGTTGAAAGAACCAGAAAACATCAGTAATGCTCCTGACGTTGCCTGGCACACTTTATTTAGTTACAGTGCAACAGAGGATGCGGCCTGAAAAGTAACCGGGTCTAAGTCAAAACTAGAAACACCCTTGGCTGTGAGTCAAACCACAAAGCGCTGTAAATAAATAAATAAATAAATGCATCCATCCGAGACAGCCTTTTCGTCAGCCTTTGCAAAGACATCATATGCCAAGACCACCTGCCTAGCAGACTGACTACCCGTAACCAAATGAAACACTGCTTTTAGGGAACTGTGGACACTGTGAGTCTTCATCTCATACTAAAACCGGAATATCTGCTACCTGCTCCTCTTAATACAAAAGGAACTAGAGTTCTGGACAAACTGAAAGAGTGACAGAAGAACCAAGGTAATTTTCAGACAAACCCAACGTATCTATAGACCCTAACAGCCACTCATTTGACCTGATTACCTTGAACCACATAGTTCACATTTGAGCTTTAACTGGGAAACTAAACACAGCCTGTAAGACATGGCATTACTGTCTGGAGGACAGCTGTGGAAGGATGAAAGGAGAAAAAAAAACATACCAAGGTTAAAAACGCGTGTCCTTTGATCACTTACGAATTATGAGTTTGTTGACTCAGCTTTTCTAAAAGTAGCACTCCTGATACAAAGACTGCAGCTTCCACTGTATCACATTTCGCTCCACCTTTTAACAATTCCTAAGAACACTCCTGATAGCAGCCCATTCACTCCTATCAACAAATCAGTTCTATTCATTGAAGGAAATGAGAGAGTTAACCATATACCAGGCTCAAAAATTCTACACATTTGTCCGCTGCACCAGCAGAAACAGCAGATTCACCTTCTCTTCAGTGCTCACCTACTGTAACTCACACCGAGGAGAGCATTTTAAAAAGGCTGTCCTTCCCTACTACAGCTACACGTAACAGCTTTGTGTATCTTGTTCAGTTACAGGAAATACTTAAAATAACCAAAAAAAAGCCTTCAAAATTAAAATATTAACTACTCAATCTAATTATCTAGCTTTCTAATACATAACATACTCCTTAGTTACTAAATGGGAAATAATGCAGAAGGAGAAGATTTGCATGTATTTTCTCTTGCAAAGAATGAAAGAAGTCCCGAGAAGGTAAAAGCCAGCACTTACAAACCTAAGTCAGGAGCCAGCAAAAACAACAGCTATAGCCAAACACACCACAGGTAAACACGATCTCCCCTTCATCAGTAATAAATACACACACGTAAACATTCATACACACAGATAAATACAAGTAATTATCTCTATGTCACACCTTGTTTTCCACAAAATTTATGACAGGAATATAAATAATCATATATTGAGAATGAAATAACCTACATTTGACCCCCTACCACATTGTCATTGTACAAATCACCAGTAAGAAATGTCAAATGACATTGTTCAAACTGTAGCCAGCCACGCAGCCTCACCAATATTTTATTCTCCACAGATTGCCCTGCTGCCATTACAAGGATTTATAACAACGTTACTTTGTTCGGTATCTTTTGCTCTTTCTTTTTGTTAAAATACATTTTTTCATTTTACGTTATGACTACAGGGTCTTTGGAGGCAAAGAACATATTTTCCATTTGTATGTCCAGCACCCTTTGCAAAGAAGTACTGATGCTTCGTAAGTGCAAACGGCATACGCAAAAAAATACTGGAAACAAAGTATCATCAAGCTGATGGCCTCATCTTGTTTATTTTAAAATGTGTTAAATGGTTGGAAATACAGTAACCTCTCTGGTAAGGCAAAAGCTTACTAGAATTCTGAAGAGTATGTACGGAAAAACAAGCACATATTGCACTATTATCTGTTTTCAATGATCAGGCAGCTCAGCATTGAGGTCAGTTTAGCCAATATAAAAAGAAAAAAGTTTGAAAATTCAATACTTAGTATAGAAAGCTGAAATAAGGAATAATTCTTACATCACACAGCTTCTGCATAAGAATTCACTTCTTAAACTCTTCAGGAGCGCAACAACTTTTCCACTCTCCATGCCTCTTGCAGCATTCCACGGAATATTTTCTTTGACTAATAAGATTTTATTTAAGACCATCCCTTTTAGATTCCCCATAGGGACTTCTCCCCTTGCCTCCTCCTTCACACACGCAAGCACAGCACCCTGACCATCAAGAGTGAGGCCAATATTAGTCAACTGAATGCCACTTCTGTTTACTTACTCTGGCACATTGCCTGTAGGCAGTGGAAGATGAGATCTGTATCACTTTGAAATTTCATATAAAGTTGAGGGAAGTTTCCCAAAATTAACTGGAAGTAATGCAGGCAAATCAAAAAGGCAGAAGCATGTGTCCACGTTATTTGTACGTGCCATGTATTTGTAGTGCAGCATCTCAGCAGACTGCTTCTATCCCTGAGAACGGGACTTTTGTTTTGATTGCCTTTTTTAATCTAATGCGGTTACTCACAGTGCATGTTTTGTTTCTTTCGGAGCAGTCTCACAGCATACCAATCCAGGTATTGATCCAGACGCAGTTCCTTTTAATGTCATCAACTGCAGTCACAAGCGTGAGCGGAGATTTGATATACTGTCTTCTTACTATGCAAAAACTTACTATTTAGAAAGCTGTAGCCCTTTAAACAAACAAATGAATTTGCAATCAATTTACCACACCATGTGTTCGTGACTCACATGGAAGAGCTTTCTGCTATCCAAGAGGCTGAGAAAGGATTTAATGAGTTTGCGTACAGTATGGTGGAATGAAAGAGCTGCTGTGACTTCTACCAGAAACCATGATGAATTTCTTTGTTGTGCCTGCTGCCCTTTCTGCTTTATACTCAGCCAGTCATTAAGGCATGTAATTTGAATTAAGTTGAGGAATAGTTTTAATGACACTTCTGATTAGTTACAGGCTTAAAGTTAAGCATATGCTGAATACCCTCCTGAACCAAAGCTCATGCATTTTTTTGCAAACTTTGCCTTAATGGAAATACCTTAATGTAATTTTTTTCCCTTCCAAGTCAAACACTTGTTGACTCGAGAAACATCCAGCTGGCTTGGTTTCAAACTGCTACACCACAGCAAACCACCACAATTACAATGCATCGCGTCTTGGTCCACCATTGTAGCCGAAGGTGAAGCAAACACAACCACCGAAACAAGCCCTCTTCAGTATTTCTCCTATGTCCCTTTTCCAGGACTTCAAAAGGTCTGCTGCTGGCCAAAAATAGTCTTAGTTCAGATGATGGTGGTGCCGCTGTCCCCTAAAGCATTTACCTGCAATTCTCTCTCACAAATACTAATGTATTAAGCTCTATATTATAAGACTAAAGATTTTCCAAGTAGTACTATATGAAGTTGATGTTGGCTTAAGAGCTCAGTGGTATTAAATTCTTCTCTTCCCTTTGATTTTTTTTTTTAATCATTATTGTGTCTAAAATAAGAAAATAAATTGTATTTCATAGAAAATGTTTCTCCACAAAACTATTTTGAGCAAAACAAAGCTAAAAGGAAGATATATTTTGTTTAAAGTATGTAAAACCTTTGCCCATTATAAAAAGACTAATACAGAAAGCAAATGAAGAGAGTATCTGCCTTATATATAGGAACTATTGAGTTTTTCCAGAATGAACTTTTTTGAGGTTATTTTGCCCACGGGTTGCCTGATTTCTAGAAAAAAGTATTTTTTTTACCATGCCTATTCCCTTTCAGCAGACTCTGGCTTCCCAGTCTCCATAAGGGACTTCTATCTAGTCCCTCTCTAGTTTTCCTCATATTTTCCTTCACCGTAATGTTCATCATCTTTCTGTTTTTGCAATCTTGCTATTTGTACTTACTATTCTTTCCTCCTCCATATTCTGGTTTGAATATTCCAGTCCACTGAGATTTGTATTCCAACCTCCTTCCTCTTCTTCTTTTATTTCTTAGACAACTTTTTTTTATCCTAGGGTTTTTGGGTTTTTTTTTCCCTCTTAAATAATATTCAGGGAATTGAGAAACCAAAGGGGCCCAAATTACCACTCTGGCATCTCTAAATGGCAAATAAATAAGCCCTTTGAATAGTGACATTCATTCCCACAAAATGCCAAAACATTATAACAAACAGCAAGATGAACGTGTGCATGTTCTTCAAGCTGCCGTGGAGTGGACTGCCTTCTTCCTCACCACAAGTCAGAAAGACCAGAAGAGCTGAGATGTCCAAGGTTTCCAGCCTGTGAAACTCTTAGGAAGAAAAAGTAATTTATATCCTTCAAACTTATCTGGGGGAGGAGAAGAGAAATCTCAGCCTTTTTGGGGGGTCCAAACTGACTAATTCTTTTCACTGGAGGATTACCTAAAGACCAAGGAAAGCTTGTTCCAGGCATTGTACAAGCACAGCTGCAATTAGACCCTGTGTTCATTACCTCAAGAAAAGGAACATCAAGGAAAGGTATAGCTGCAAAGCAAAATGAACACAGTGATGACACACAAATGTGAATCTCTTGGTGCATTTCTAGTGAAGGACATGGAAATCAAGGGAGACCAGACAGATATGGCAAGGGAAGGAGGGACAAGACCAAATATGAAATGACACAAACCTTAAGACCTGCAAGGCAAAGGGAAATAAGCGTGCTGGTGCGCACAGTCTAGTCAGTACGTAACATGGCTATTCCGGGCAAAACTATAGATTGGTCATTTAATACCAAATCTGAACATACTCCTACTTTGCTCTGGCTGGCCTTCCCCTGTAGATGCAGTATGTCATATTCCATATGACAGAAGCAAGCAAGACAATTCAGAGCTCTCATTTTCCTCTGGACTGGCCTCCCTTCCACCACAGGTGGTTCTGAGAGTTTCAGGCAAAACACTGTCTCAGCTTGGGTCTAGTTTTTCCTTTTTCTGTCAAAGAAGACATCTGCTCCTAGAGCTCATCTTCTGACTGGACACTGAGAAATACTCTGCTTGGAAGAGACTTATCCATAATTGACAAGACAAAAGCTAAACAATTATTTCCCTAATGCTTTTCTACACTCCTTCTAGTCTTAATCCTTGTGCCACTCATTATTCTAATTATGTGACACATCCAACATTCAAGTTTTAGCATTGGTCTGATTTTGCAAAACATCCCTTCCACAACCTGCCATAATTGGTTCACAGACATGGTTTGGATGTACATATGCAGCCTGTAAACAAGGTGAAAGTGGCACTGACCGGTTCCTAACTAGCAGGAAATAAATGTACTTATCAACAAAGTTTAAAAGAAAAAAAAACAGAACACGCCAGTTTATGCACTAAGCATGATATTCTTATTTGAGGGTTATCTCAAGTCATATTTAGGTTTCTACACATACACTGTATAGAAATTCTCTAATTAGGACTCAGAGTGATGACAATGGAATGACTGTACTAGGACTTCAAAGCCAGTAACCCAATTAATTATGTCTCCTCCTAAAAACCAATTGCTCTCCTTCAATAAAGTCTTCTACTCAAGACATAACAAACATTGATGGAATTTTAAAATATTTGTGGAATCGTAACAGGTTGGGTTTTTTTTTACCATTTTACCTACCAAGTTACTGTATTTAAACTGGAAGTGTTGATGGCAATTGCTTCTATAGTTTTGACGCTGGTTAGTCATTTCATTTGCTATAGGGGAAAAGAACCGCCTCTCTGCAGTCTGCCAAAGCCATAAATTACATATGCATGAAGTGCGAAGCGCTGCTTCAAGTTCGTTTGTGTCAGCGTATCTCCATCTTGACTCCACTACTCTTCTACAATTCCAAACTTTGCTTCTAATTAGCAGAAGCTGCTAAAAAGCAGCAGAGGCAGAGTAGTGGCTAAATGAAATACTTGGAAGATTTTTAACCCACAGCTGATGACTTTTCCTAGGACTTCACCAGGACTGTACATAAAAAATACCTAACACAAGACTCTTAGAAGTCTAAAATATAAAATAAAATAGAACAATACAACATAAACATGACTCACAATAAACTTGCCTGCCATTAAAAGTAGGTCTTTGGTCTGCCCTAAATGAAGATGACAACATATTCAACCAAAATTTTTGTTATGCCTTAACACACACCTCTCCGTTGCCTTTGCTATAAATACACAGAGGTCACTCTTGGGGCTTCCTTACATCTTGAAAGAAGCTCTAGCGTGGGAGAGGTTGCTACAGGCAGACCACTGATGGCAAGTTCACTGTTAGAAATGACAGTGAAATGACAGAAGTCCCTTAAAAAAATTATAGCTTTCTAGTTCTAAAGAAGGCAATAAAACAAGGAATTATGGAAAATTATGCAGTATCATTTTGATGTACTTCCCATTTCCTGCATCTCTACAGTTTCAGAGAAGCAAGAAAGGCCACTACCACTAATGTTTCAAACGTGAAATTGATGCCCAGTTTTTAAAGACGTGACTGAGCTGGCATATGAATAAAATGGTGTTACTCTCTGGTGACCTGATGATTTGAACAGGCATAACTCACTTTCAGCCTCCATATGTTACTAAAACACCCTGGCTCTGCTCACTCACTCTCTCTCCACTTTCTTAAATTTGTGAGGTCACTGCAAAAGCTTTAAAATCATGAGCTTATTTCAAGGTTTACCCTCATTTATACAGTCCAAAATGAATTACATAGCTTACGACCCTTGGAATATTTATCGCTTAGAACTCAAGCCACCTCTACAGCACAGTATTTTTCCAACAGAACAACACCGTATCTGCTCAATCTGTGTGTGAGGGCAGCATTACACTGTAAGACAACTAAGCTAACAAAACCCACCTTGTGGATACAGCTATGCCAACAGAAGCTTTGCCCAGCTCGTATCGTTCGGGGAGGTAGTGTAATTACATTGACAGAAAAAACTTGAGACAGATATTATTTAGAGTAGATAAGACTTGACTTAGATAGCCAATTTCAACACTGTTAACCTTTAAAAGAAATAACTATTTCAATGCTCAGAGTACTTAAGAAAGAAGAGAGGAAAAAGCACATCCTGGAATTTTTTCAAAGTACTTTCTTTGAGAATAAGAGCGAACGAGATGCTGCCAATCCTCCCAGTACAAGCGAAGTACTTCAAACATCCAGTTCCAGAAGAGTCAACTTAGACACGAGGGACTCCCAAAGGAGTACCCATACAAAGAGACCAATAAAGGACTTGAAGGACTCTTCCTTACCCACCCCCTTTATTTTCAGTATTACCTCAAATAAAGGCTCAAAATAACACACATTCAGATGAAAACGAAGGAAATGCTAATACCTGGCTCTCACAATGCTTTTTACCCATAAAATACAGAGTATAGTAAAGTCTTCTTTTTACTCTGTGAACTTGAGAAAAATGAAGACATAGAACAAATAATCCAGACCCTGGTCGAAGTACTTAACAGAAGAGCTAAAAACTGAGTCTGGGCTTTCTGTTTTCCAGTCTTTTATCACTTTTGCTCAGAAAAAACCCTATGCAAATATCAAAATGGAAATCTATTTGTATACTGTACACTCAGAAGCACCACTATTGCCAGGAAATATGCATAATGAAATGTCAGTTCACCTACGAACAGGAATACTTATTGAGTACAAATAGCCAAAAGCATTCAGCGTATAGATTATATTCTTTAGAACTAAGTTTAGTTAACCCCATGTTACCCACTAAGCCCAGCAGATTCTTTAGATGACACTCAGAAACCCGGAGATGTATCAAAGCTTACCTTCTCATGATTTTCTATCAGGATTTCAATGACGATATTCTGAAACTTCAGGTCCATGATGGCTGCTACAGTTTCCTCCTGTGGCCTCATTAAGGTTGGTCCAAATACTACCCCTAGATTTGCCACAGTCATTAGATTCCTCTTGGCATGCTTTGAAACACTTTTGCAAAAGAATTGAAGGAAAAAACAGGAAATAGGTTATGAAAAATTTCCATTACTGGTGGAAACTGCAGCCTACAAATGAAAACATTACGTTTCCTTAATCTATGTTTTAGAAGTTTGTTTGGTGCAAAGTTTCATCAAATAAAGTCTTACTGAATTCTGGAAAACAGAAAAGCTATTCTTCCACTGGCAATTTAAAAACAAAAGCAGTCTCTTACCAATCTTAAATATATAAAATGCACTTAGCCTTGGACCAGGGCAAGTGTGAAACCAACTTAAATTTGCTAACAGATCTCCAGTATTCACTTTGCCAGAATTTGCAAAAAGAAAGTATAATGATCCCTTTCTCACTTCAATCAAACCCTCAGCTGCTGGCAGGACGGCTAAAGTAAATACTTATACGGCTTCATTAACGGATTAGATTTCTGCCTTTCCCGCCAACATACACACAGCGCGAGTCAAACGTCCTGTCTGCTTTTGCACGTTTGGTTCTTGGTATTGTGTATGACTGCAACAAGATGGGCTTCAGCCACACTTAATTAGGGCCCTCTGTAGTTAAACCAAGGTAAGGATAAGAGTTCTGACAAGGTAGGGAAACAGGTCATAACACTTACTTTGCTAAATGTTTCACTAACATTTCCAGCATCTCTTTGTTCTTTTCTGGCAGTTTATGGACCAAGAAGTGAATAGCATTAACTCGAGATTCGGGACTCCCACTTTCTATGGGACACAGAAATAAATAATTATCTCAAAAAATAAAAATAAAATAAAATCCACAGGAACACAAAGCTTCTATCACCCCTGCACGGAAACATACTGCACACGCTGCTTCGCCACTTACGTACCTCCAAACATAGCAATATTGAACATATGCGCTTTGTTTTCACAAGTAATCTTGTTCTAGAATTATCAACTTATTTGCTTATTTCGGGAACTCAGCTTTCAATCCACCTGCAAACGGATGCCTTTGTTCATCTATTTTAAAAACCAGCAGATGTAGTTATTGTTTTGCTGGATTGGACTCATCTGCTTATGAAAGTACTACAGGGTGAGGAGTGATGTTACTGCAAGCCACAGAGTGGAACTGTACTGAATTAGATTTTAGCATCATTAACTGATTGTCCTCATCATTAGAATCCAAGTTTGTTGGTACTATGCGGCTAATGATGCTGCATTTATGCTACCTTGCATTGGAAACTGTGTAAGACAACGCACGCAGAAGATTCATATGCTCGCAAAGAGAAAATTTAATGACCTCTGAAGACACAGAAGAATAATCACCTCCTGAGTGAGACTACTACAATAAAGGGCCCTGAATAACAATAGCATCCCTCTTTAGCACAGTACAGAAATAAAGTAAAAACAAGCATGAAGCTTTTTATCTCTGCGTATCACCGAAGAATCGCATAACTTTGGTCCCTCCAGGTTTCACACGCTAGAAACAAAAATCTCTGAAAGATTAAATAATCCCTCTTCCTATTTCTCCAAGTTGTATTAAATCACAAAATTGCATCTCAGTAGTAGTTGCAATGAGAGGAGCAAGGTACATAAAGAGAAAATTTAGAACCTGCTCTGAATGCAAGAAGTTTTGACATTACAACTATTTATCAGGTCCAACTTTACTCTAAGGCAACTTTGATTAAGTTAAGTGTATTTCATATAAAATACCACCATATTTCTTCAGTGGATATTGCTGAAGATTTTAGGGTTTTTTTTTTTTTTTTATTCTTTTACAGTGAACACCCCAGCCCAGATTGCAAGAAAAAAGGTTACCAAAATGCAAAACGTTTAGCTTCTAGTCAGCTAATCAAAATTCAGAGAGCCAGAAAAACTTAAGACTTCTTTAAAGCAAGGCTCATTTACATATATGTGAAATCACAAACTCTAATTAAAGAATAGCTAAGCAACTTAATCACAAGATACAATCAAGGCTTATATAGTTTCAATCTACAATGATATGTATAAAGACAACTGAAAGCAGAACCTTTTCATTTTGGCTTCTCCCCTCCCCCTGCAATAGTTCCAGAGAAAAGGATATTCCATACTCTTCCGGGTGTTGCTGGGTTTTTTATAGCCAACGTAGGAAACAACACTGACTACCTGTTTTAAAGTATTCTGTAACTCAGATCTGCAATGTTGATTATATTTCCTTCCCCACTACATAGAATCAACCCCTTTAAAAAACTGTTTACTAATTATGAACACTGTACTCTTCAAAACAAGTAACTTCAACTGAACTTCTTTACTGAAAACAAGACTAAAATAGAGACTAAAGTAGAGAAAAGAAAATAAAGCAAGAAATTTCTGGCAAAACTTCATAGGTCAAGAAATTATTTTAACATTTTCCAATATAAACAGGCAGATTCACCATCTAGGTAAGTATGCTGAATTTATTTAAGCACTTGGCCTCTAAGATGTGCTTTGGCAACAAATTTCCTGGGCTAATTCTCATTTTGCATTAAGGACCACAAGTGAACACATTCTGCAGTCCTGGAAAGTCATTACAATCTGAAGAAGACAAAGTAATTGTCTCAAAGTTTATTTTAATTTTGCATTCCACAGTTTGCCAGAAGTGCTACAAGCTGAAAAGAAAATCAGCTAAATATCTGATAGTTTGCCAAACATTTTCTTACACAGTTTCCCTCCATCCTCTTCCAAAAAAATTCCATGTACAGTAGATACCATATAGCTGAACTACAAATGCTGTTGTATCTTCTCCAAGTCTGTATTTGAACTGCCATAGTGTAATCTGCTCTGCTCTTTCTTCTACTAATATACGAGGAACATTCACGCCAGCCTGGATACAGAGCTAACAAGGCACTGAAAACAAGGGTCAGGCAGCTGTGCTTCAAGGATTCAAATGAGCCTGAATTAGGGGCTTTTCTTTTACTGAGCTTCATACTCTTTACAAATGGAAGGAAAAAAAAAAACCACACACAATCTAAGTAGATGTTTATCCTTACATAATTAAGATAATAAGAATGAATGTTTATAATGTCTATCCAAAAGTTTTTCCATAAAAGTAGAAACTGCGCTATACTAAGTCAGTCACAAGCTTGTCCGTAGATAGATACATCATATGTGACACATACTGAAACTGAACACTGTTTAAAACATATTTTTAAAATATTTATTGCTTCTTATTCCTGTAATTTTACTGGGTTTAAGGATTTTTCTGAAATAGCATTTATAGCACGCTACTAAGGCCAAAGCAGTACTACAAGAAAAGACTTCTATTTGAACTACAGTCACATATTTACTGGCAGGAACGATGAATTCTCCATGCAACTCATATGTCATTAGTGGTTCTGGAAGGCTTCTGTAAAACAAAGATGACAAAATCAATTTAGCTATATTCTTTCCTATCTGTATTTACTCTAAGCAGAAAACCTTCTTAACATTCAGTGGTATCATCTTTGGACTGGAGGCAACTGTGTTACAGGGGCCCTTGAATTAAATTATTCCCAGCATGAATGGAAAACTTGGTATTAACAGGAAAGTAAGACTAAAAGGTCTTAAAGATCAGACCCTCCATGAGCTAAAGTGACACCTCCAGTCCATTAAAAGGCACCTTTACGAATTACAACACCAAGACTGTGTCTCAGATTAAGATTGTACACATATACCATGTAACTAATTCTTCATTAGTATTTTCAAAATACAAAGAATCACAAGGTTGCTGGAAAGAAAGAAAAGTGCTATAACAGTTAAGTTTCCTGAATAGTAGCCATCCACAAATCAGAACTCTAAAGCATTTGAAATAGAAAGATTGCAATTGAAAACCTTAGTCATCAATGACAAATGTACTGAATAATGGAAATCAGCATTAAAAACATCAGAGTTAAAATCTTCATTTATTAAGTTGATGTTAGTGATGCTTATGCAATATTGAAGTAAACACTCAGACAGGAAATACTTCATCATGTGCACTTTTTTCTTTTTATTTCCTACACCCCGTAAGACAGATTTTTATCTTGATATTATTTCTTCAGCATTCTTTGATAGTGGTTGCAGTAATACTTTATTTAATAAAACTAGCAGATTAAAGATAATGTATTATTGTGTATCTCTCATAGTGTAACACAAGTTCTCCAGTCTGAGTTCTTAATAAAATTAAAAATTTAATAGATTGAATAAAACAATTTGATCAGGAATTGAACAAGACATTTGAACAGAGGACGCATTTAAATTCTTACTTTGAACACTCAAAATATCATTACTACTGCACCTAGAACATGTATCTAAGGCAAAAACGTTTGGGGGCCTGTCTCATATGGACATGAATATTAGTGTTGCTAAATTATCTCGCTTCCCTCAAGATAAATAACAAACATGGAATTTGCACAAAATGAACCTCTATTTTAAAATGCAGGAAATGTAACTAATGTAGCTTAACACAATGCACAGAAGAATTAGAATACAGAATTCATGGCCTAAAAAAATAAATAAATCAGCAAGAGACAGGCTTACCGCAGATATTGCTTCATAGCACTAGTAATTGTCTTCACTTCCCAATCTACAGAGTTTTCCAGGTCAACTTCATTGCAGGTTTTTGCATCTAGAAAATAATCAGAAAGAGAAGAGGGTCATGAAATGGGGGAATTCTAAATCGGTCTACCCTACATGAACCAGAACACATTGAATTTGATTATTATGTAGTTGTTCATGAGCATAGAAGTAATATGGTCTTCTTAGAAGACTTAATATTCAAACCTCTTTATAAATTCTATTTCTATATTTTGTTTTTAAGTATTTACTGATGATTTTTTCTTTAATAAAGGATTAAAAAAAAGAATCACTTTCATGTAAAAAGATCCCTATAGCAACTGATACTTTCACACCTTTATACAGAAGGATGTACGCAAACACAAAGATGTACAAAAACAGTACTGAAAGAAGACCCACTAAGCGTAACTTATCTTTTCCTCTTTTCTTTCATTATTTAAAATGTAAGTACACTGCGAAATCTTTTCAAATTCTTTCCACACTTTTGCTAGTAAATGGACTGGTGATGAAAATAGCCAAAGAAGTGCAAGGTGGCTCTCCTTACTGGGTGAGAACCTTTAAGAAGTTCTTCAAAAGTAGAAACTACTTCTCTACCAGTAAGTTTCCTCTACAAGGTGGGCTGAATGTTTCTTTTACTTGATCAGTTTTAGCTAAAGGAAAAAAAAACGTTTGCTGGACTATCTGTCAGGTTTACAGAACTCTTCCCAGTTTACTTGATAATTTCATCTTTCTGGTTCTAAGATCCACCAAACTGAAAGGCTGTATGTCTGAATGGAAGATTTTTTGACAGAACATGGAAAACAACACAGCACACTGGAAAGTTCTGCAATCAAAACCACCCTTTCGGACTCAGAATAGGAAGCAAGAGCTGGTTGACACAAGGCGGCCACACATCTATGGCCAAGCTAGCCCAATGTATTTGATAACTTGAGCTTCTGTTACTACTAATGCTGCGTTTCCGTCAGTCACCACTACAGTAAACTACATCAGTAGCTGACACAGATTACGTGTTGATCAGTTCATACAATTCAGAATTAATTTGTTACTTTGCTTGTCAGACAAACGACAGACACCTTTAAAAAAATCAAATTAGGATCCCTGATTAAAGGTGCAGTCCTTTTACTGGGACTAAGTAATTCTGTTCTAAAGGCTGTGCCAAGCAATTATTTCTGTAACTGAATATTCTCCCTCATTACATCAATTATTTAAATCTCATTTTAAAATACAAGTCAGATAACATTTTCTACCAAAATTGTTACTAGCTAACTACCACCCAAAACAGTCAAGATTGTGTCAGGAAAATTTTTCTTTTTTCCTCTTTTTAGCATGCTGACTGTTACTGCGTTCAAATTCTCTTTTTTGAGAAGAAAAATTTTCTACTCAATTAATTAAAAATTGCCATCAAATCAGAAACTACTGAAATCTTTGGGGATTTTCTTACTAAACCACTACATAATAACCAGATTTTAAATAACTGCTTCATAATCATCCATCTCCTTTACAGTCAAAGGAAGCACTCAGTTATGTGAAATTTGTTGATGAATTGGGGAAGGAAAATCAGAAATGTCTGAATTGCAAAGCAAGCCTCTTAAAATAAAAGTTACTGGTGAAATATTTCATTACCTCTCGAGAAAAAAGAACAACAAAAAATTTGATCCTGCTTCCAAGCCCAAACAATCTCTAGTTTGAGTGTAGAAGTCGTCAAGACTTAAAGACGTTTTTCTCTTTTGGGTTGACAGCAGCCCTACCCAGCTCTGTGCCCCACCATCCCATCTATTCGACTGTTCCCGCTCCATTTTTCCCTCTACTTCAAATATCACAGACCATTATACGAACTGGAACGTCAACCACGATTTCAAAAATGACTCAACTAGTTTTCCTGCTACTTGTTCACATAGCAGCCACTGTGAACTGAATGGCAGCTTTACGTATATAAAAATAACCTTGCACATTTATGGAACAGCTTTTGACAGATCAGCTCCAAATTTTATGCAAATCTTTCTGACAATAAGGGAGCTAGAGATTATAAAAACAGTCCAGTTCACTAAACTAAGTTAGGAGGAGACTCTCTCTGCTTTCATACGTAACATGCACACTGTAGAAGTGTATGCATATTGTCATTTCCTGTATATAAAATAATAAGGAATTCAGTGTAATCTCTTTGAAAAGGCAGAGGTACCCGAAAGCTTTCTTCTACAACATGTAACATCTGGCATTTTTCACACCAGGCACTATCAGAAATCAAAGGTGAACTCATCAGTAGAAACGCCAAGTCCTTAGCAGTCCTTTGACCACAGGCAAGGGTCTGTATGCGAGCTGACCTATGCAGCAGTTTGTATGAAATCTGTGTAGACAGCTTGTATGAAACGAGCCACATCAGATCTGTAACATCGATCACAGAGGAAAGAGGAACTGGCCCCTCGTTCCACGAACTGAGCCTCCTGATGGCTACCAACGCACTCTGAATGGTTTATAACAGATTCCTGTAGCATTGGCAGTCCTACCTGTATACCTCTTCACATTGAGCGACCAGATTAATTTAACATTTTTCCTTGAAATGATTCCCTTCCCAAATGGCTCTCTTAAATTGAGACAAGATTATTACCACAAAGGAGATCACCATAGCACAATGCAAGTTACAAGTAACTTCAAGGACTAAGTTCATTGCAAAAATAACCTTTTTTCAGGCAGAATTGTATCTTTATTTGCTGGGCCTTATTTTACCGAAGACTTAGTTTCACTAGATTTTTGCATTAAAGATGCAAGCCTATGTATTCATAATATGAGAATAGCATATATCATTCTTCTCATACTCCCTTGACTCTCAATGTACTTTCTCAAATTTTATAGAAAATATTCTGAAAAATGAGACAAAACCACATGCTACTAAGTCCCTGGTTACCCTTTGGAAGACTTTTTTTCTGCACTTCGGTGCTTTCAGACTGTGAACCGCATGGTCAGTGATAGATAGCTTAAAATACTTTGAAATCTTATCAAACATTTTAAAATACAGAAAGTTAATATGAGGGTTTTATTATTCTGAAAAGATCTTTCATATAAAAGGGCATCTCAGAGTATACCCATAGACAAAGGTTTAAAGATTAATCAGTCATTTTAAATTCTCTGTACCACTGTATATCAAAAAAAACCCTCTTTATTCTTCTCTGAGGACAGACAGATAAAGAGCACAGATAGGATCACTTTTAACAAGTCACCAGAAAAAGAGCACCTGCTTGCACCCTAACTTCTTTCTGATCAGTATTTTGCCTCGTCTTGATACCACTATATTCTTCCTACTTCAAATAAATACATGAATCTTGGGAATGACAAAAAGTGTTTCTAATTTAAAAAAAAAAAAACAAAAAAAAACCCAAAAACCAAACTGAAAGCAGATGCTGGAATCCCCAGTAAACTCTTCCAGCTGCTACTGAACCACTGGCAACCTGAGCCTATTTAATTTGGATACCACTGATGGCAAAGAGGAAAATTTGCCTGCCAGACCTGCATGCCCAAGCTAAGCAAGTAAGTAAAAAACTGAAAAATATCAAATGCATTTAATCGAGTCTGAGTGATAACATGTCATTCTTCCTATGGTCAATGACTAAAGATGGTTATTTTTTACTCAGGCTAACTCCAACACAGATAAACAACCATGAGAATCTGTTATAGTTCACAGTCATTTTTACTAATCCCAGTTCATATTTCTAAAGAGAGTATTTTGCTACAATATTTTAAGATACAGACAGGTTTATATGCACTAATGAAGAACTTCAGAGTGCTGTTAATATTGATTAAAATAAGGTATCATAAATTAATATTGAGCAAGGTCATTATGACAGATTGATATGACATGCAGGTCCTCAAGCCTGATGTCTTATCATTTCCAAAGAGACAGCCTGTTTGAAAAAATAAAGAAAGGAAAAGTCTTACAGGTGGCACTGAACTGACAGCAGCATATAATAAAAAGCGCTTTGTCATTCACATAATGTCTGGGGTAATGAAATGAATTCACTTTCTGGCTTCCTCCAGTTTGCAGTGCCAAAGAACACTGTGTTATCAGCACAGATGGAGCATGCATGGTTCTGGAGAAGAGCCTGGTGCAAACTGCAAACAAGCTTCTTTGCATACCAATGAATCCCTGAGATTCAGACCTTTGCTGTCAAGTGACAGGTTTGGAAGCTCTGTAAAAATGAACTAATCCCAGTGGTCTTGTCTGACTGCATGTACTGTCAGTGCTCAGGACAAGAAACTGGGAAACATGGCACATCTTGCATTCATGGCTACCACTTTGGTGAGATATATCAGGCAGATGAGGGATTTCATCCAGGTGCCCATGTCCCCCCCAACTAGGGACAGCAGGGTGGCAAGAGAACTAGTCACCGGGATTAAAGATGCATCAAAATTTCCGGGAAGAAAAGGGGGTAAAAAAGTTTCTGAAAATAATTTTATGAATCGAAAAAATCTTAAAAGCTACGCATGGCTAACTAGGTGTAAGAGAATCTAAGATATTACCCAGACAGAAGAGCTATACTACTAAGTTTATAAAAACAAATCCCTTCTCCATCTGGCTCCTGCCTTGGCACACAGTTATTATTAATACGTATATCATATTCCTCCTCTTAAATCAAAGAGTTCTTTGCCAGTAGGCTCAAACGAAATGTCTTATTTTGCACAGTAATTAAAGACATGCATGGGCGTGTACACCTGTACATCTTAGACAAGGGAGAAGAAAGGTGGAAACGTCAAATAATGGAGCAATAAGCTTCAACCTTTCTTGAATTTGGTATTTTGAATTTTCTGATCAGATCCTTCAACTTAAGCTGCTTTAATCCCACTCAACATCAACCTTGCACAAAGCCCATGATTTGCTCCTAAATGTCCGCTATCAGTTTTCTTAGTTTATTCCAGTCTTGCTAAACCAGAGGAACTTACAATGATATGGGGATTATTTGCATGGACTAAAGCCAAGTAGATTTGGCCCATATAAAGAACAACTACAGGCAGATACTTTTAAAACTAAATATTGAGAGTAAAACAGCATCACATTAAATATTGTAAAAATGATTGTAAAATTGAGGCATACCCATCAACAAACTCAGAAGTCTCTGGACCTTTGAACTCACCCCCACAACTCTGTACAGTCCTTGGTCATTTATACCTATTATGGAAAAGGAGAGAAAAAAAGGCAAGAGATCAACCACAGTCAAATTTAACATCAGAACATTTCCCTAGGCAACAAATTCTCCTCAAAGACAGACTCCATAGTATTAACACACTCATAAGGACAGCATTAGAAATAAAACATTGCAAGAATCCTTTTGTTGTTCTGTGTTTTTAAGGTAAGTTCATATTGTTTTGTTAAAGGTTTCGTGTACCTCAACTCTAGTACAGAAACTGGAAATAGAAGCAAACAGGGATAAACCTTTGCTTGAAAAACTATCACTGGCTGTTTTCAGATTTTTTTAAATGACATTTCGGATACATCAGCATCCACATTCTAATAATGCAAGAAGTGAACCAACAAATGCTAAATTAAGATTTCTTTAATAAATGTAACTTTGCTTTTTCCAAACATGTGGCTGACAAAAAGAGTTTGGATAAAATAAAGAAAAACTTGAGCCTATTCCCAGTCCCCAAAGCCAATGCTTTTTCAAGTTTTCAAATGCATTTCATTTAAGATACAAGGCTGCCTTCCAACCCTCTGTGGTCCACATACTAGTCACATCCAGAGGCACCACCACAGGTTACTGAAATCAGTACTTCTGGTTTTGCTTGGGATTAATAGAGTAAATATAACCAGCGTAATATTTTCAGTCCCCCCTCTCATCTCATTCCAGGACACTGGACCACTTTCCTGTCATTCCTCTATGCCCTTCCGTCCTCTCTCACAGTCACTTCTCCACCGCTTTTTTCTTGCCCTGCTTTTGTCTTCCTTTACTATACCCCGTTTTATCCCCAGGAAAGTAAAGCCAGGAATATAGATTGAAGGAAAATGAGAGGAAGAGAAGGAGCAAGGAAGGAAAAGGGCAAAATAAGGTATGTCTTTGTCTGCTGCATTGTTCCAAAACCCATATCGTGTGAGGTAAAATATTATAGTCCTGAAGCTGACGCAGATGTCTGAGGCCACAAAAGCAGCCATCTGCAAACACCACAATACTCTACCTTTATACTCACATTGGCCTGGAAGTGTAGAAATGCCACAAAATACCTGTGTTTCTACTCCAAGGAAATCTTTTCAAATAGCAGATTATGTGGTATTCTTATTCAAAATATCCTTCAACAAAAGATGACTTGTGGAGAAATCCCAGTTTCAATACGAAACCATTCCAACCCAGAGAAGGAAAATTAAAACCAGTCATATGAGAAAAAGTTTCTTCCCAGATAAATATTAGATGAAGGATGTAAAAATCATTAGCTTTTTAATGAATTACTGTCAGACATAACCATAATACACAGCAATAATTCTCAATACAGTGGAGAGAACTTTGCATTTTCTACCTCCTCCTGCCTAGCCTTGCTACAGCTTTTCCTTCTTCTCTCGCCCCCTCCTCTTTTTCAGTCTGCAGTGTCCTCAGCCATCTCAGATCTCTGAGAGACTGCTGAACTTCTCCCCGTTAGCACTGCTCCATCCTCTTCCCTAGCTGGGAGCTGACTGGCTATAGTAGCAGCTGCTGCTTCTCTCAGTTGCTCCACCTGGGCAAAACTGGATCTTGTCTTTCCCTGGGATGCATCACTGTAATGATGCTGAGTCTCAAGCTAGATTCCATGTTCAGAGCTGGCTCATATTAACAGAATAAGCCAGATCTCCAGTATTTCATCTGTAGTCATCAAAAAACATCTCTAGAGCATGCTCGCAGTTTAGCTGTGAGCAAAAGAACAAACTGCAAAAACCAGCTATGTGGCCACAATACTCTCTAAAATATAAAGTTAATCAACCAAATCAAGTAAGTTTTCCAATGATACCCAGAACAACAGTGTGATAGCATGCTATACACCACTTCAAGACTGCTAACACTAAAACGAAAAGAAGAAAAAAAATCCCATAGTCCTCGATTTACTCCAAAAAAGGATGCACCACAAATCTGTCCTGAGTGCAGCAATTATTTTTCACTTCACATTTCTCAGAGGTGTCCAGGAAAATTCTGGTAAAAAAGTAACACCAAGCTTTTAATGCTCTGCCAAAATGCATCACACTTTTTTTATACAATGTCCTCCACTACTTTTAGTACCATAGAACGAGCCTTCTGCATCATATGCAAGAAGCCAAAAAGCTGAAGAACTACTGTCACAGTCAAACACAGCTCAGCTTTTGCTTATCTCAAGAGCTGTTTGGTGACTTCCTATGCTTCTAACATTAAAATGAGGGGGAACCAAACTGTGCTGACCCCGTTTATACATCTACAGGCTTAAGCAAGGTCAAACCACGAAACCTACTGCTCAATATTAAGAGATATGATATGGAAAATTCTCTCAAATTATGGCAGTATTGCAACTAAGTCAATCTTCCAGCAATAATCATGAGTCTGTGATAGTAATTATCAGATAACTGGCCAGTTTCAAATTCATCAACCTGAAAAAAAAGCACAACTAATTGCTAGCAGACATCAAGAAGTATGAAGAGGAAATAATCTTTAACACAGTTTTAAATGATACTTTTGGACATATTTTTAAACTACATTTTATTTAAAATATACAAGCCTGGT
Source organism: Buceros rhinoceros silvestris (assembly GCF_000710305.1). Lineage (NCBI taxonomy): Eukaryota > Metazoa > Chordata > Aves > Bucerotiformes > Bucerotidae > Buceros > Buceros rhinoceros. Next base: position 80,139 of record NW_010399327.1, on the reverse strand, counting down.
TTGAAACAGTACTACTTCTGATTTAATCTGCACATTTCAGGTCTTCAGGACGTCTAAAACTGATAATGCTTGGCATTTACAGAACACAACTGACAAGATGACTCATTGCAAGGAATATCGTACCACTGACTGAAACGTTGAAGAGTTCAGACGCTGTGTCTGCTGGCTCAACCAGTCACTATTGGCTACTTTGAGCAGTAAAGCCCCACAGCATAATTTCCTTCATATTTACATTATCTCAAGGTGCTTGGCTGCCTGATACCAGAATTTGGCACAGGCACACAATTTGTGAAACATGCTTAGAAAAATAAGGTATTGTAAGAAAAATAGTGATTTATACTATTGTAAGGAAGGTATGAACGCAAGTTCACTTTGTGGCTGGCATTGCACATGTGGCTGACACTGACTAGTAATATAGCTGCAAACACAACTTTTTATATCAAATTCCATAGTACAGCAACAGCCATACAAGTGACACACTAAAAAGTCAAGGTAATGCTAGATTATGTTGTTGTTGTTACATGAAAAGATTTTGTACTTCCTCTTCACCATCATCTTTCTCTCTCACGAGCAGACAGACTGGACAGACAGCTCAATGCTGCCATCTCTCTCTGCAGCTGAGATTAGCAGCTCCAGTAGCTCTAAAATCAAGACACACACTGCTCTGGCAAACACTTACCTACCATATCCTCACAGAAGGTATAACCTACTACTTGCACAAAAAACATGCACACAGTCTTTACTACTGGAGCAAACAGCTCTTTGATGTTTCTATAAACTTTTACCTTTTTTTTTTTATTATTCTCTGTGCAGAATTAAAATAAAATACGCCAATGAGAACTTCAAACTCTTTTCTCGGCAACAAAACATGGGTGCCCAACTAACCACCACCGTGTCCAGTACATGAGACAGGCTGCATATCTTGATGCCTCAGCATCTCCTACCAAGTAATGCACAGCCAACGTCTTATAAAGCAATGCTGAATCAGAAGCTTACGTGCATTTTAAGCAAGACACTGCCTTCAATTCTTCATTCAGAGAAAATAATTTCCTTCTTGGCTTTATAAAAGGGAACGTAACTGAGAAAAAATTATCCAGCCATTGAGAAGTTTACGTTCAGTATCTTTGTTATGCTCTTCTCTCCCTGAATACCAGACTTTTTCTGCTATGACATGACAAGATTATTCTCAGTTTCCACCCACACTAGACTGTCCTCTCTTTCCACCCACGCCAACCTCACACCCATTATGATTAAAAGAGATAAAAACATGGCACACAAGCACAGTCTCTGAAGAGGCATCTGTCCTGTTTTCTTCTGCTGAACATAACTTGCCTTTGATGTCATTAAAGTAAACTAATCAACTAAAAATTGTTTTAAGACAAGTATAGGTATAAAATCTGCAGCCTGAAAGATGGATTTTCTTCATCATACAACTATATGGCCAAACTCTTCTGAGGCAAACAAATAAATGTTCTCCTGGCCCTCTGTTTAGCTCAGCAGAAGGTCCTGAAGGTTCTGCAGAAAACAGAAACTGATCCTTTAGGAATGCTTCAGTTATTCTCATGGATGAGGACGAAGTCAGGACTTTCTTTATTAGGCTCTTCCTTTTTTTTTTTTTCTTTAAACATCATTAATGTTAAGTTCAGGACTGATAAACAGAAAACCATCAACAACTGCTTGAAATGTAATAGATGAATCAAGGTCACTGAAACAGAGCTAGGTGGATTGCTGAGCTCCTGGAAGGTAGTACCTCACCTAAACCCTTTCTTGAAACCTTGGGTAAAGAAGTATTTCTTGAATACTGATTTCTTCTTTCTCTTATGTGCTCCCCAAAACAAGATTAATAGACAAGTGTCATTTTCATTGGTAGTAATTACCACAAAGCACTCTACTGACCGCAGATATGGGATGGTGAAGCTGCAAGGTCTCCAAAGACAGAAAATACCGCAACTAACTTTGGTAACTTTAATTCTCTTCCAAGTTTGCTTCAGGGGACATGCACTCCCTAAGCTATGCAAACTTATTGTCTGTCTTGAACAACAACATTAGGTAGGGTTACGAATATATTTCGTGCCTCCTTACTTGCCCCTAAATCAAGGCATGAAGAACAGAGTGGACTTGAATCAGCACTAAGTTTAACCTATCCACCCACAGCTACAAGAGAAGAAAACCCATCCAACCTATTTTTCCAAACAGTCCCTTCATGAAGGGTTCACACTTTTCACACAGTTAGGTTCCTCTTTCACTTTCCTTGAAGGGTATAAAAGAATGGAAACAAAGATTACTTGGAGAAAACTATCTGAACACACTGGTAGAAAATGAACAAAAATGTAGCATACTCCACACTGCTTACAGTAAGCACGATTCATAAGGTGTTGTGAGGTAATCAGTCACCGTGCTGTAGATCAAAACCAGCCTTTCGTTACATGACCACATGCTACCGTTTTCATAAAAACTGCCTCATCTAATCCAAAGAGAAGATCCATTCCATATCAAAGCAGGGGTTTGCATTGAAGGCGACTTATTTATATGATGGCAGCTTTATCTGCAGTGATTCACCATTGAAATATTCAGATTGTAAATGCCAGTTACTGAGATTTTTTAAGTGGGCAAACTTATTTGAAAATTAATCAAGAGAACAGAGCGAACAAAAATAACACCAGATAGAACATGGTCTAATCTGGAATAACATCTTTAATGCATCGTACAGGACTGATACAAAAAAATCCAAGAGAAAAAGGCTTTCAGGTATTTCTTGCTGTTTAAATGCCAAATTCTCAACACCACAGAGGCTGCTCGGTCTTACTAATAATATTAACATACATGGAAGACATTGCTTTTAAGTAAGAACCTGCATTGAGAGGAAGTGTGACCATCCCCATCTTCTGTTTAGCTAACTTATTTAAGCTGGACTGTGACACAAAGAAAGATACAAATATTTTGCCCTGTGTAATGCTAAACCTCTAGAAAAAAAAGATACAATTCCTGAAAAACCTTAAATCTCCCCTTCAGGAGTGTGAAGGAAGGTCAACAATTTAGGAGAAAAACAAAATTCACACAGAGATATTTCAATGTCTCTTTTAACAACCTAAGAAATATAACGTAACCAATTATTTCCTCTCATCTCTTCACCTCTTTTTAAAAAACAAACAAAAAAAACCCAAAAAACCACACACACAACCAAACAAGCACGTCCTCCGAACAATACTATGTACTACGCAGTGAGCCTCAGAGCAGCTGGTCACTCACATTTCAGCATGTGCGTACAAGAATTATTGTCCCCTCACGTGGCAGCAACATCAAGTGCTGGTATTATCCAGTCCGAGGTTACACAGGGTCTGTCACACAGACCCTCTCCACAGTTATAATCCCAACTACTCTGGGATGCTGTACCTTTCTCTTCAGCCTCCGATTTCAGAGTATATGCAACAGTAAGCTTGACAGCATCCTTGTCTGTCGTGTAAGACTAACTCCACCAGAAGTACTTCGATACTTCTGGTTATTGACTTGCCTGCTCAGCTCCTGGTTCTTCTGTCTTAAGCGACAAAACAGAAAACCTTTGTTTAAAGTCCACAAATGAAATCATGAAATTAATTAGTCTGTTCCAATAGCAAAGCAAAAGTACAGGAATTGCCTACAAGACACAGAGGTTTTTTTTCTCAGATGTTGCAAACAATCACTGGCTTCCTTTGTCAAGAGAGGTGCTATTAGCCCCCTTCTGAGCACTTTCTGAAAACACATTTCTTGAGGGAAAACCATAAGTGAAAGCCTGGGACTGGGCAGAAGGAAGCTCCTGCCCTAGTCGGTGTAATCAGTAAGTATCTCCCATGTCAAGTCTTTCCCAGAGATCTACAGGAGACTAGATCACAAAGGCCTCTGAAGATCAGACCAGCTGTTCCACCCCCTCCACAAACAGGTAGCGTGATCATTACCTCGTGTTTCAACAGCACTGATGCATTTTTTTATGACGGTGAACCCTATCTTATCCAATTGTGCACCTACAAGGAAAAAAAAGTTTGACATTTTTAAAGCACCAATTACAATTGTGTCTTTCACTGAAAAATAAGACTGGACTTAATCACACGGCTAGTACTTCTCAGGCAAAACTGTAAATACTCTGGAATGGAAATACTTCACCACTTTTTCTAGAGAAATTCCCCTTTCCTCCTCCACAACCCTGCCTAGCTCAAGTAAGGGCTCATTCTGGTGGTAGTGGCTTCACTGAATCTGTTCACAGCAGCGGCCTTTGAAGAATGGGATCTCTGATTTGGTACAGACATTAGCAGATGCAAAATGGAATTTGACAGCACTTACAGCAGCATCGACAACATCTGAGAGAGTTTTCCAAATGGGACAAGGAAGTACTTATGATGAAACAACGTAATCATCTACAGCAAGGCTTTTACCGAGCCCTACCCTAAGCCAAAGGAATTCCCACACTAAAGATACAGGACACATGGATATCATTTCACAGCAGTTAATGATCTGACTACATAAAAGCAGATGCATTAACAGGACAACAGCTGAGATCCAGCATTCCTTTGTTGTTCCTATCGTATTCCTTTTCTTCACATCAAAATTTAAATTGAAAGCTTATATTGCAAAACTGCCCTTCCCCCAAACATCTGGCCGCCTTGTTCCTCGGGATCTGGTCTTGCACCACAAAAAATAAACATCTGTGGAAAAACTTCTATTAGTAACGCCAGGATCCAGCTTTAACTAACAATTTAATTTAAAGAAAGGAAAGCATAAATTGCCTGGTAATGCAAGAAGGGTAACTGTTTTAACTCACAGACTTTGCTAACAGAAGAAAGCTAACACCGTTTAATGAAAACCTCTTCCACTTCCATCTTATGCTTTACATTTTACACACATGCATTCAGGTTTTTTGCTGATCTTTATGTCCAGCTGTGATTGCTTTTAAAACCATACTTATGCATAGTAACAGAAGTGTAGACAGAATCCAGATTAAGAAATTGTGATGCATTTACACACAAATTAACCCTTTGAGTCCATTTCGAGCATGAAGTAACTGGCAAAAACAATCACACTGCTTCTCTAGCTTATGTCTAGTCCTACAATTCTTACATATATAAACTGAATTACTGTGAAAACTCATTAATTACAAAATCCACAAAGTATATTCAGGACACAAGATTAAAAATATTTAATTACATTGGATAAACAGCAAAAAAATCATCTTTGCCTTTCTCAACCGTAAAATGTTAACAAAAAATCAGCTTTAATAGTAATTTGTATACTTACTTCCCTCTCGTTTTGCATTTGCTCTATTCAAATTGACGAACAGCTAATGAAAAAAGAGTAGAGACATAAATTATTTTAGAGAATTTTATGAAACCCGAAACAAGACACCCACAATATTAATGCCCAGTAGGCACAAATACATCCGTTTACAGCCAGAACACATCACCTCTAACTACTACAGCTCTAACAGAAGGACCAGAGGTCCATGTCCCCTCAGAAAGTAGACAGTAGATAATGCACTTTCTAAGCAGTGAAATTTAAAAAAATTTCTCAACACATACAGTTCCTTGGAGAGCAGAATGGCATTACAGCCACTGAAAACAACTGATGTACATGCTCCATGTTCCCATATTTCTCTGCAGGTTAATTTCCCACAGGTCAAGTCCACTCAAATCGTTGTGAACTGCTTTGATGAATCCTGGGACTTACGTCCCAGCTTGGCATTCCTAGAAGTTGTAAACTTACTGGAGAGTCCAGCTCCAACAACATGTGATGGTAATAAAAACCTCTGCAGATCAAAACGTATTTTTACAACTATGCTGTCAATAATCCTACTGTTAAAATCCCCAGTAGCCAACTGCCAGGGACAGATACACGATTGTGTCATTGACTGGAAAAAAACATTATTTTTGGCTCACAAGACCAATCTAATACTTATCATTGTTAGAATAGTCTGCAGTGTGTTTCAATTCTGCAGCTGAGACCCATTTCCTGATATGAACCAGAAATTAAGCAAATTCAAGTACAACCTTGTTCCCATTGATGGATTTTTTTTTATCTAGTTAAAAAAAAATTATATAAAGCCATACAACTAACTCATGCAAGTCTTGTCACCGGAATGCATGTCAGCATAAGGCTAAGAGGACATGCTTATACTAGACATTCTCTAGAATAGTAGTATCATCACTGTGATAGGAAACCATTTATAAAAAGCAACGCTGTCATTACAATGAAAAATATACTAGCATTAGCAGTTACATATGCTGAGCTTTACCAAGTTATTCATCTCTCCCAAGCTTTATTTCAGTTTTATTCTTCCTTCATTGAATCCATAATTTTGCAAACTACATAATCCCAGTACATTGAAGTATAAATGAAATCTCAGCAGGGCGTGAGAGAATTTCTCCATTACATTATAAATTAATACTTTAAAAGATGACGCTTACAGCTTCTTTTCCGTCCAAGGCTTCCATCCAGAGCTTCCTCTCTTCCTCAGAAAATGCCTGCATGGTCACAGGAACTCCAGGCCTGAAAAGGCACCAAACACACAGAGTAACTCTATCCACCAGTAACTTAAAAAGTCTTGTCAAGCTCAACTTCCAGCTACAAGGAAAAGCCCATTGTCCTAAAATTCAGGGTTGGGATTTTTTGTTTAATTACTGAACGATGCTCATCTTTAAAATAAATACAGTAGGAAATAGGATAGGGAGGAAAGAGGAAAGTGAATGTAACCTGAATACTATTTACTTGAAATAGCTCGTTGTTGATAGCTTCTTGATTCCAACACTTGCTGGGAGTTACTGAGTTTTCTAAATTCTAAATAAACTTGTTCTTGTCTTGCTGTGCTGTTACATAAAAAGTAGCTTTTGTCAATTTATTCAGTGAGTAGTCTTCAGCTTTAGAGCAGCGACAATGATATAGTTTTCCAGCAAATATCTTATAAAAATGAATCAAGTCTTAATGCAGTATCTCACTACAAAACGCCACTATTATAACTTTCCTAAAAAGCAAAGATGGACAACTGTAGGACGTAGGGATTAGTAACGGAGATTAACATAAATCTTCTTTCATGTTTATATAATAGGAAACTAAAAAGAGCAGTTGTGTACAAAGCAAGGAGAAGAGGTTATTTGGACAAATATTTTTCTGCCAATTAAAAAAAAAAAAAATCAGTATATTCAGTCTGCCAATAATGTTGCCAAATTTGTAAATCTCTATATAGAAGTAGAGAACTAATTCATAACATTCTCACTCTCTCTTGCATTAAATCCATCTTCAAGGAGCAAAACAGCTGTAAGGGAAAAACTTACCTGGAATCAACAGCACAAATAACACTTTTACTTAAAACTGTAACAGTCTACACACCATGTTCATATTTTTACAATTAGAGCCATTCCTAGTTCATTTTCACCTTGCCACGAATTTTATTAAACCAGACAATTTAACTGCGGTGTAAAAGTCTGTAGGTACAAATACCTCCTGCTCAAAATCTCTTTTCACACTTGTGAGGACAAGGCATGCACACACCCTCCAGCAAACCAATCTGAGCTCAGGAGACCCACCTGTGACTTTGGAAAATGGCAGCGATCAAGCAAGTCGCTCTCTTATGATTAGTTAAAGCAAGGAGACTACTAAGCCATAAAAAATGGAATCTTATACTATACTCAATGATAGACATTGAGCTCTTAAGAGTGGGCGAGGGAAGCCTTGCCTTAATTTCTGCAACTAAAAGCCTTTATGACTATACTGCTTGTGAAAAAACCAGTAAAAAAACCAGTCCCCAAAGCCATACCAGCATTTTTCAAACATGCAAACTTAAGATATTTTTTTTTCTACCAAGTGCTAAGTAATTAGCTAAATTAACTAAAAAGAAAACCCACATCCTGATCCGTTTTTTTCTTGTCTACTTTCTTTTCTAGTTAAAACTAAAACTGAGTTACTCCCATGCAGGGCAAACTTCCCTTTTCACTAAAATTATAACTGTCAAGGTATCAAAGAGTATCACCTAGAGGCTATACTTCAAACTCAGTATATGCTGCATGAAACATTATTTATCTGCCTTCAAATTAAAGTTGAAAGAGACAAAGCCTTCCCTCCTCCTTGTCCTGTTTCAGCAAAAATAAAATCTAAGTAGTATTTTAGAAGGATAATGCTCTTTATCAACAAAGTCTTCTTCCTACTCCAAAAGACCTCTGCTGTCTCCTTAAGATTTAAATTTCTCTATATTTACCACTAGTCATCTCAAACTAAACATGATGGAGTACAAGGAAAAAAAAAAAAAACCACTTTCCAGAGACTTAGCAGGATGTTGGCACCCTCAGAGCTTATAGTCATAAGTACAGGAATTCAAAGAAAAAAAGAATAATCTCAGCTTTCTTTTTAAAAGACAAATCTGTAAATATTCAGCTAACCCTAAACTATGCTCAAGTCACATACAAGGCTGAATGACTGCTACTGAAAAGTCCTTCCTAAAATTTTATAACAGCACAGGAACAAAGAAAAACCCATGGCCAGCCATCAATCTGTATGTTGTTTTTCAGCTTGGACAAGCTGTGGCTAAGTGTGCCCTGAACTGATACCAAGGAAACAAGCGAACGGCCTGCAGCACAGAACTAATCTCCATGGGAACATCTCAGTACTGTACACATATATTATTAAAAGAAGAACATCTGATATCAAGGTCACAGCAGACCAGTTGTGTCTATTATATCTGGACAGAAAGATGGATTAGATTTTTCCCACTTTTACCAGAGAAGAGAATGAAAAAATATTTTGTGGGATCAAACGCTGTTCTCCATCCATCTCTGTTCAAACTCCTATTAAGAAGAGATGACATACAGATGAGGGTAAACTGACATTTCTAGTACTGTACACATATATTATTAAAAGAAGAACATCTGATATCAAGGTCACAGCAGACCAGTTGTGTCTATTATATCTGGACAGAAAGATGGATTAGATTTTTCCCACTTTTACCAGAGAAGAGAATGAAAAAATATTTTGTGGGATCAAACGCTGTTCTCCATCCATCTCTGTTCAAACTCCTATTGAGAAGAGATGACACACAGATGAGGGTAAACTGACATTTCTCACAGTACTTTTTTAGCAATATCAGACTCAATTTGAAATCTTTTACTCATACTGACCAGTACACTGACCCAAGGGGAGCTGGTGTTGAGAGTTTAAATCTTTGCTTCCTTTCCTACTGTTGGGACACAGTGTTAAGAACAGTTAAGCCACACCCTCCTCAAATCAAAAATACAAGTTCAAACCATGCGGTAGACTTGTGACAAATGCTGCCTGGGCTGTAAACTACTATCTTGTCATCTGTCACATGAGCTGGAAGTTTTCAGATGCAGCAGTATCTTTGTGTCCCTTTACCCATTGCTTGTTAAAGAAACAGGCATGCCCCAGACAGGCCAGTCTGACTGAGCATGCAAGAGACATAGTCTCTGACTTAAGGCTCTTATGCACTTGTGCACTCTTATCACAGACATATTTGCACGCTACTAGCACTCACAGGAGAGAGGGGCCTGAAAGCGTTGGCCACACCGCATTTAAAGTGAAGAGCACTATGAATTGGATTGGAAAAATACCCAAAACCCATAAAACTTGAAGACCTACTACGTGATAAATTAGAATGTAATTAATCAATATAAGTAAGGAGCAATTGTATTGGTTAAAAACAGCTCCGAAGGGGTGGATGTAAAAATTCAGCAAGTCCATTAATTTATACTAGCATTTAACGCTACTAGATATGATCCTGTTCTGCACTGATACAATCTACACCAAAAGACATGGCGCTGCCACAGCTGCATTTATTTGCAGTGCCCTGTTAAGCTGGATTCTCTCACCTTCACATATGAAGGAAGATTACAACACTGAGAACAAGCAATATGTATCATATTTTAAGATCCTTTTCGTGAAATAAGCAAGCAATTCTTCTCCTCTGAAATAAAGTAACAACATGCTGACGTTTCAAAGAGGCAGCGGCAACAACGTTGAAGATGCACTGGATGATTATACCCGCCACTAAGCACCTCAAAATTCCAACGATTTTATTTTCAATCTGAGAATCTAGCATAAAACCTCAGCAACATGTCATTTTGGAAAGCAGGTTTGTGATTCAACATGGTCACGACTGTTTGAATTATTACTGTGATCGCAGCCAATCACTATGCTCTATCACTCCAAGTACTTCAATTTAAGCCATGTTTCTTCTCTACTGTAACAGCAATTCTTATTAGATTGTCTAATGCTTTCCCTATGCTTTTCTTTCCAGGGAGCTCAACGTCTTCATTTCAGTTTAGATCCTCCCTGCTTCTGCTACACACAACTGAGGTAAAATGCAGGGACCCACAGCAGTGCCTGTCTGCCCCTCCAGTGACTATTTCCCATTGGCAGTCTGAACCAACATTGAAAAAAAAATGAAAAATAAAACACAGCAGTAATGTTAACTACTACTTAGAAAGAGCCCTTCTAGTGCGTTTCATGAGCTTACCTGTCTGAAGCTTCTAAGTCAAAACAGAATCGCCGGTCTATAGTATCTGTATTTCTTTTGGTACAATATGTAAGGACAAAGAGCTCCTCGTCACCCTGTGAAGAGAAAGTTCTTATATGCTTGGTCCAGTGACAAAGGTCAGTGACTTCAGTAAGGCAGCTATACAAACCAAGTAAGGTAAATTTACATTAAAATAATGGCCAAAGCGATATTGAAAACTGACACTTGCAGAAGAATTCACTGATGGCTGCTGTTCACGCCTCTGCACAACGGCACATAAATTCCACGGTCATTTACAGGACATAAATGCAGAAATACTGAGTCCATTTTAGCTGGTGCTTTACAGCACGACACAGTACCACAGTAATTTAAACTGACAAAAATATTTTGCTATGAAGATTTTGCACATGTTACAGTGTAAACACACACGGGTGTAAGAGACTTCTCCCACGTTACATCAGACAGCGATTCCAGTAGTAAAGGCTACTCCTACAGGGACTAGAACAAAGTAAGTGTTCTTTACTACCTGTAATACAGACCAGTCCGTTCTTCAAGACCAACCAATGCTAGGATCATAGCTTACTCTTAAGCATTCGGAAATCAAATAAACTCATCTGTGAATGCTGTAGGGTTGTACCAGATTTAATGAGGAGTAACTGTACATTTCAATTATTTTTTTGTCTTACTCAACATCTCCAGCCCAGAAGGTTGTCACTGAAGGAGTAATTGCATTGTGGTTTCAAAACGGGGATTTTTTAATACAGCAAGATGGCTTCATAAGCATTTTAGAATGCCAAATGCTTACATACTTACTATATTAACTAAAAAGGCTTATTACAATTAGAATCAAGATAAAAAATTCATAGAAGTACTAAAACTATTAAGGAAGCCAAATACCACTATTTTTCAGTATAGCAGATTTTCCAGAGCTTTTTGAAGATTCTTCTAAATTCAATATATTCAATATCCACGGCCCACAAAGTGATGAAAGGCATCTCCTCTCTGCTCAAACTAATGAGATATAATACCCTGTTAAAATTCCAACAGTACGTTTTCTAACCAAATTTGAGAATAGGGCAGGGTGCCGCATTTTCAGAAATATTGTCTCAAGCATTATTTTTCCAGCTTCAGATATCCTTTTTCCTTGCAACAAAATGCATTTAATCCATACTAATCCATTCACTCCATGTGTCATCTCTGAAGGTGCTGAATGCCCTCAATTCCCAACTATTTCAATAGGAATTAAAGCCATTTAAAGATCAACAGTCTTTGGTCTTCAATATTTCAGATGCTATCAAAGATATCTGAAATTACATTCAGTTGTCAGAACAAATTATATTCCTATTAAAAGCCTCTTTTCTAGTCCCTCTTCCGGCACTTACATCTTTGAAAGAAAATTCTGTCTGGAACATGTAAGAAAGAAATTTCTATGTCACATTTTCCTGATTTATACTTTAATAAGTTAAATGCCTCATAGATAAACCAGAGTCTAAATGGTGAAAAACTGCATGTTATCCATACCACGTTCTCAGGTCTTCTAAGAGGAAGCAACCAGAAAGTCTGTAGAATTCTTATCTGTTAATCCATCTGTTATTTTAGGTTAATGTCCTTGGATGACAGGGCAAAGAAGAAAACAAGGGTCAAGGAGGCAGAGAGGGAAAGTACTTGACACATCTGAGCTGACACATACTCTGATCTTGATACAGGGTAACTATGAGAGTAGAATATTAAAATATACTTACAACTTTTCCTCCTGATCTGTGTTCAAACGGGATCATGGTGAACTTCTTTGTCTCTTTCCTATACGTGCAATAGTGCTTCACCCAGCTGGAACCAAAGGGAGCAGGCCCTACATCAAATGGAAGCATTAAATAGTATGGACTTTTTCCACTTTGTGTGTTTTCTTCTGCTTTCTAAAATGATACTTAGAGTCCTGCTTAATTCCTATTAATGCAGTACTTAGAGGTATGAATTAAAAACGTCATATAAAGTAAAACAAATGTTAACCAGAGCTTACTGTTATAAGCTGATATTTGTAGTATTTCACATTTATGCTTAATGACAAATGAAAAAAATCACTAATGCATCTTTGTCTCACTCCTACAGACAAAACAGTTTTTCCCTATAAAACAAATACGCCTTGGAAACTTTATTTAAACAGAACACGGAAACCTAGTTTTACACTTGGTAACTTGAAACTAAGTAACTGCAGATTAATGCACACGTATGGCAAGCTCTACATTACCTACTAAGGTCTGATCACATTTTCTGACACCAAAACTCACTCCTAACTATTCATCAGTGCACGCCCTAGCAGAACACACCAAAGAGCCCAGCCTACTGCATACAGTGTTTATTGAGATTTGCATCACAACGTTAACATCTAAAACTTGGAGCCTGACCCTCTGTATCTCCTCACTTCTATTTATTTTTTTTTTTTTTTTTTTTTTTTTTTTTTTTTTTTTTTTTTTTTTTTTTTTTAAGTCTATAAAGGCATCTTCTTTTTTTTGAAATACTCTGCCCCAGAGTATCAGGGAAGCCTGAATGGCTCAAGCTGGCAGAGAATTTCACTCCTCCTAACCCAGGAGGTCTCACTGCCCTGCTCCTCCACAACTTGGCCTCAGGCATACGCTCCTCTTCGGAATACTTTCTGTGGTTTCTAAAGCTCATAATGACCAAGACCAGTGAACTGATCTCACATAATAGTGACTTTTCTTATTTTTTTACTGCTAGCTCTCTTGAAACTTATTTCTGAACACTGTCATGACAAGGCTTGCATCAAGAATGTTGTAGAGTCTTTAATTTGTGAAACATTTTACAGAAGTCTTAAATGATCCTTAAACAATAATGAATTAAATATCATAAAAGTAAAATCTCTCATCAGAATAAGTAAACAAACTTTCTATAAGGGCACACAAAAAAAAATGATTTATGCAAAATGCTTTTTTTAAAAAAAAATCAAAAATAAATTACTTCTGAGCAAGATTTCTAAGGCTAGCTGCCTAACCTGCTACATGCTATTCTAGCATATAGCCTGCTTTATTTGACCCCGTTATCTCAATTAACAATGAAAGCATATCACTGAACCAAAGAAATGACAGTTGATTTCATCATACTAAACTAGCCCAATTTTCAGAAGTTAATTTGACACTTACGATGCTGTCTGACAACACGTTCTAGGGGAGGTCATTAGTAAGGGAATGAAAATAACACGAAATACATCCTTTGGTCAAATAACACTTTCCCGAATTCAGTCACCTTTGCTAAACACTATCACACTTGCAGCACTGTACACTTTTCACGAGACACGGTAACACTGCCATTATAGACTTTGAACAGGTGACTCAGATGACTCCATTTAGTAAACTGTAAATTCTTTGTGTCTTCATGTTATCTGTGAAAATAAGACTTGCACTTGCCCGTATACACAATATGGGCACTACAGGAATAGAAAAATACCCCTTACTTTTTTCTTGTACATAGAGATAGCCTTCCATCGTGAAGTGATTTGCTCTTTTATGTTCCTGAGGATTTCTTCTGATCTTGTTCATGAGCTCCTCTACCTCTGACCTTGTTCCTTCAAAACGATTTCGTGTCTAAAACAAGATGGCAAAAACCCATTAGCAGAGAGAACAGAAAGACTCATCCTGGCTGACAGGAGTTATAATAACGTATTGTGTTTGCGTGGCAAGGTTTTGGTGGGGGGAGCTACCAGGGTGGCTTCTGCGAGAAGCTGCCAGAAGCTTCCCTTATGTCTAATGGAGCCAATGCCGGCCAGCTCCAAGATGGACCTGCCACTGGCCAAGGCCAAGCCAGTCAGCAACAGTGGTAGTACATCTGCAATAACATTTAAGAAGGTGGCGGGGGGACGACTGCAGCAAAGACAAGGGCGAGAAGGTGCTCCAGGAACCAGAGCAGGGACTCCCCTGCACACTGTGGTGAAGACCACGGCAAGGCAGCCTGTCCCCTGCAGTAGATATCCACTTGCAGCCTGTGGAGGATCCCACGCCGCAGCAGGTGGATGTGCCCAAAGGATGCCATGACCTTGTGAGAAGCCTGCACTGGAGCAGGCTCCTGGCAGGATCTGTAGACCCACAGAGAGAGGAACCCACACTGGAGCAGGTTTGCTGGCAGACTTGTGACCCCATGGAGGATCCATGCTGAAGCAGTCTACGCTCCATGGAAGGGAACCACACTGGAGCATTTTGTAAAGAACTGCAGCTCATGTGACGGACTCACATTGGAGAAGTTCGTGGAGGACTGTCTCCATGGGAGGAACCCCATGCTGGGGCAGGGGAAGAGTGTGAGGAGTCTTCCCCTGAAGGGGAAGGAGCAGCATAGACAATGTGTGATGAACTCACCACAATCCCCATTTCCTGTCACCCTGTGCCACTGGTGGGTAGGAGATAAAGAATTCATGAGTACAGTTAAGCCTGGGAAGAAGTGACGGCCAGGGAGAAGATGTTTTTAAGATTTAGTTTTTATTTCTCATTATTCTACTCTGATTTGACTGGTAATAAATGACTTTTTTTTCCCCTAAGTCAGTAGGTTTTGCCTATGACCATAATTGCTGAATGACCTCTCCCTGTCTTTATCTCCACCCAGGAGCCTTTTGTTATTATTTCTCTCCCTCACCCAGCTGAAGAGGGGGAGTGATAGAGCAGCTTTGGTGGTCACCTGGTGCCCAGCCGAGGTCAACCCACCACTAATAGTTATTTATAAAATAAGAGAATCATTCAGGACATTTTAGGACCTTCAGTGCACAATTTCCATACACTTTTACTCTTCAAGTTTTCTAATATTCTTCAAAATTAAAGTATTGTTTAGATCTTATCTGTTGTCACTGGGGAAAGCACACAAAGACTGCCAGAGTGGATCTAAAACAATGCACTGACCCATTCAGAAAAAAAGTGAAATACTGAATGCAACACGACTTTGGATTTGCATATTGAAGTATATTGAATATTTATATATTTCCTTAGAAAAATATTCCTATGGATACTGGCTTAATTCATGAGATTCTTACTAGTTGTCAGGAAGGAAAGGATTTTCTGTGGTTATTGAGAAAAAAGTGACAGGAATGTATACACAAATGGCTTGATCACACAAGCAGAAGCATTAATCCCCACTCCCCACCCCCTCAAAACTACAAC
>NW_010399327.1:61781-64419 GCF_000710305.1 Buceros rhinoceros silvestris | reverse complement strand
GCTACAACACCCCCCCCCAAAACAAAAAAATACTCCCCCCAACAAAAACCCCAAGGCCCATTTGATTTTTATTGCTAAATGTCACTTGTCCCAAAGTTTGCAAGCAGCCACAAGAAATTTCTTTATTAGAACATTAGGAAAAGCACTCAGAAAGTAACCACACCATCCACAAGTTACACAACAGGACTACACAAAATAACAGAGCAGCTCACACCTGACGCTTCACTTTGGTCTGAAAAACACTGGCAATGAACCAATAAAACCAAATCAATCATGGTAATTCTTAGTTTCCTCCACATATTCCCTTGCCCAAATTGTGCAAACTACAAACATACATCTAAATTCCAAGCTGCTGTTTTCCCCAGTTGGTACACGTGTTTTGAGTGAAGTGCATACTTCCAGATCCATCTTCTGTGTCTCGTAGCTTTTTGAGAGCACCTTTATTTTTCTGAAAATGGATGAGCTTCCGAAAATGCCGCCTCACCTATTTTTATTTTCTTCCCTGGGACAAGCATACAGTTGCATACGCAGACAAATATATCATGAACAATTATCCATTCTCAACTATGGTCCTGACTGGACATCTTGGAAGTTTATTCATGGGCACACAGTCCAAGCAAACTGATCACAGCAGCCACCCACATCCGTACATTTTACAGACAAAAGCTGACGATCTTCTTCAGGTGACGACTAAGAACAACTGCCTTCTTATCTCCAGGCTAAACAACTGCTCTGAACCCTCTCCATATCCATCATCTCAATTTCAGGTCACATCTGCTTGCAAATTTTGGAGTTAGACTCTGCACATGATCTAATTTCCAAGGCTCCAAACAATTTTCTAAGCTCCTTTTCACAGTTTCCTAGGAGAGCTGCACTGAACAGTATATTCTGTTCTCAGGACAAAGGCCAAAAGACTGATAGTGACAGACTGCTTGCACCTAAACTTTCCTGTCTGAGCACTGATCACTCCAAGGTAAGATACTTTAAAAGATCACGGCAGGATCTTTGTCTTAGCTCCGCAGTGACCACAAATCCAAGTGTGTGAAATGCACACTGGGAATGGTGGGATGGCACATCAAGGCCTCCAGAAACCTCCAGAAAATTTCTCTCTCCCTTCGTGCTGTGAAAAAGCTGAGCTTAACCAGGAGTTAATCAGAGCCACTGCACCATCGTAGCTATGGCTCCTCTTCACAGGGAAGGACGAGTTTGCTTGCAGGGCAGGAGAGTGTGGTCAAGGCTCCAAGGATCCTTGTATGGGGCTGAGCACAGACTGAGATAACAAGAAAAAGTCCTGGGAGTGCAGCAGAATCTAGTTGGAGATTCAGGATTTTTATAGAAGAACAACACTGCTGGAAGAACCAGATTACTGGAGCTTGGGCTACAAGGCTGTGGTGATTTATTTTTTTCTTTGTTTCTTTCATTTTGAGGAAGGAATAAGGGGGAGGCAGGGTCTGGGGCTGGGTATGGAGAGAAAAATCAAAGTAAAGACAGCCTGAATGAAAGGGAAGGCAATTGCACAGCTATACTGGCAACTCTCAAATCACTCTCCATATCCAGCTAGGATCTCTGTACTGAATCTTCCGCCCTTCAATTTCTAACATGTCAATCCAGTGTTCTGCCAGCAGCTCAGCTATACCACAACCAACTCCTAGTTCATTTTTCCTTTGGGATGTTTTGCTCACCTTCAGCACAGTGGAGAATGTGTCATGTCCTCTCAATCTTTTCAGATGCTTCCTTCTATTCTCTTTTTACCTCAGACAGCTGTTAAGCCTTGCCTTTCTCTCTACAGTTTTTTGAAATCCAGGTCCTTCTTTCTATCTATGCATAAAACTTGAGCTGTAAAGCTCAATCTCTTTTGGATCTCCTCAGGCACGCTATAACACCATTCAGTCAATTTAAAAGGCAGCTGTTGAGATTAGCTTGCTTTCTTATTGCTCATCGCTTCTTCAGACCACTTTGCTGGCCCTTTTCCATCTGTAATCTGAAATCCAGCTCTCCAAAGTTGTATCACAGCTTCTCTCCCACATTTCATTTCTTGTTTGTCTTATATCAGCCCCTCTCTATCCACCACAGCTCCGTGCGGCTCCTCCCTCTGTTAAGCTAAGCACACAAAAGCAGCAAGTCTGTCCTGGAATTTCCTTCAGAAGCACCGGCTTCTGCCATGGAGGTCTCCTCATGAAGTTACCACTACTCAGTTGCCCTACCCAAACCAAACAACAGCTCAAGAGGAAACTTGAGACTTAAATATATGGGAAGGTAATCAAAGGAACGGTATCATGACACCTAAATCACGTCACTATGTATTACAGCAATTGTAATCCTCTCTTCCGCCTTCCTGTCTCCCTGCTGCTCCCAGCCAGTTAAGCCATTTCTTAAAATAGACTGCAACCTCTGAGAAGTAGTGTCTGTGTCTTAATTCCAGGTGCATTTAGAGGTCAACACAGCAGATGCACCATCACGAATCGCTTGTTTGGAGTAAGGTACATGGTTTGTACCCTACCAACAGGCCTCCAGCATATCCAAGTTCCTTTGAGCACATTTTACTTCTCAACAAATCTCAAGGAATCAAAAAGAGCATCCTGACTAGTGGCTCTGTCAGTCTCATTGCTTCAGCCTGTCACCTTGCTTCCCGCTCTTC
>NW_010399327.1:58347-61672 GCF_000710305.1 Buceros rhinoceros silvestris | reverse complement strand
GCTCTTCCAGTCCTGAGCAGATCACACTGGGCAATTTGGTGTGAGGATACACTAACTGGCGTTGGGCCCTGGTTAGACTGCCCTCAAAGGAACACATCTTTTTGTCAAATACACTATGGGTGCTAAGGGTGCTAACACCAATTCTCCTACAGTTCTGCAGACTAAACCAACATGAATGTTCTTGCTGCAAAACAAACAGAAACTCTAAGCCATTCTGCTGAAATAAAAAAAAAAAAAAAGCTGATAAGCCCAGGAGTTCTTCTGTCCCTTTCTTAGATATGAATAATATAGCCCTGTCAGGCAATGACCCTCAGGCCACCAAATGCTTGATTTTGAACAGACCGAAAACACTGAGAACCTTGGCATTTCATTACCCATCCCCTGAGTTCTCCAGTGCTGTATGCACTTTAACAGACTTCATTTGTTTCTAAACTCTTCCATGATAATCCTTGTGTTATATCTCCATAAAAAAACTGGAAAAGGAGTGGAAACTTTTTACTCGATGTTTGTTTTTGAGAAGAGTGTTAGAAATGACGAACTCCTCACTGGAATTAGTGATGATTTGTTCAGTGATGTGGTTGGTTAGCCAGGAGATGGCACTATATCCCCAAAGTTCACAGGCAATGCACCAACACCAAGGAAAGTATTAGCAATACAAATATTGTACGCAGTTAACCTCCGCGGGCAATTTTACTCAAAAAATTAGAGAAGGCATAGATATCCATCTCAACTTACATTTTGTATGTTTATCTGCAAGGCCATTTTGTAATGATTGAAGTCTTTAGCAAGTTCATATCCCTGATGATAGAAAGTGAACAAACCCTGAAAAAATGATAGCACCTGAAATACAAACAAATGAAACATTAGAATGAAACACACACATTTACCAGAGTACAATTGCTGCACGCACCCTTTTTTGGAAAGATCAGAGATGCCAAAATGATTATTTAAATCAATTTCCATTCACGCCTACAATTTATAAATAACTAACTAGATCCAAGTCATCAGCTATATTTATAGACATTTTTGTGTGATCCTGTCTCTAGAGCTTCGCATCTGATCTCTGCTTTAAATTTGACCAGACGCAATGTATATTACCTACCTCCCAAACTTTCCTATGCAATGTTTTCCTACTGCTGTTCTGCCACCAGTGATGTCTGGAATAAATATCTGTGCACACAGAGGTAATGATCATTCTGTCTTTTGGTCACTATTCCTCTGGTCATTCATTCCTCTCCCTATGAATGACCACGCTCACATGCCTTTCACAGAGTCAGCTGGTTTGTTCAAAGAAGGAAGCTCTCCCTCCAGTAACTTTATCCACTGCTTGTTTGCAGATCTGACCCCGTATCAAAACCAGCAAACGATCCACGTTGCAGTTTCTGACCTCAGTGTGTTAATTTAAAAGAATGCATGAGTTATATATATTGGAAACAGGGCAGGCTGCAGCACTGCCCACCCTCTCCCGTTTGGTTCAGGTTGTTGGAAAGAAGCAACACAGGAAAGAACAAGTCTCTTTGTTAAAGAGAACAAACCAAAGAATGTATTTAATAAAACCATATGCAAATACACCATTAGAACAAGTCTCTTTGTTAAAGAGAACAAACCAAAGAATGTATTTAATAAAATCATATGCAAATAAACCATTTTAAAAAACAAAAAAAAAAAATCACATCAATTTGAAGTATGTTAAGGGGAAGGGGGATAAGAATTTGGTATTAAATAATTTCAGTTTACTCCCCAGTGTAAACTTTAAATACAAACTGAGCAACATAAAGTCCAGTCTCAACCACAGGGAGCTTTCAGAAAAGAGAAAAGGACATGTTTCGAAAACGATTTCAAGATTCATTACTCTAGTCTGGCTCTGAGAAAACTTCAAATGGCTTGAAACACAAGACCTGTATCCAAATCTATTTAGGATTTTTTAAAAAATTAAAAACTAGAAAATTTTTTAAAAATAAAAAACACATCAACAACAAAAAAAAATCCCACACAACCATTTTTGTAACATTTTCCCATTCCTTGAACAATGCTAATGTATTTAAAGCAGGATTTTAGCAATTTTTTCAAGAATAAGCTATATTAAAATATACAGCTCTCATTAAATCAACTACTTTGATTAGGGTCATTTGGGACTTTTTTTCATTATTATATTACAATAATTGTATCAGAACAAAAGGTCAGACTTGGCCCCAAAACACAGACTTCAGAGCATAAGTGAATGAAAGTCAGTTGTACAATCCATCCTCCCTTTATCTCAGCATTACTGTTCTCTTGTTGTTTCATAAAGTTGCATTTATACTACAAAGCTAAAATTTTCTGAAATACGTGTTAGAATAAGCTCTTCTCAGAAATTTAAGTAACTCAGTACGTGCATGAATTTCACCGGAATTCAGAGGAACCCCTTGACTTCTGCACAGATTCAATTGCAATCGAACTCAATCATATCGGACTACATGATAACGTGCTATTTAGACAGCAACGTGATCTTAATTAATTTGTGTCTGCACTTCTCCACTAACAGACCTGTAAGTGCAACCTTCATATCAAAACCAAAATTCCTTACATTAGTCAAGAATAACATTTCAGTCGTTAAAAAAGAAATGCAAAATCTCATCATTTTGAATCCTCTGTTCCAGTTCACACCACAAATCAAGGTTTTTGCAGTACAGCACAAGGCTTCACACATTTTCTGAAAATCAACATCAGTGGATCCAAATCAATTGTAATTTCTGAGGTGAGCTTTGAGATGCCTGGTTAACTGTATCTATACTAGGATTTTTGTGCAGATGTAACAAGAGGGCTTTAAGTCACACAATTGCGTAAGTTTTCCCAGAAAAGAGAGCTCCTCGGCTTTTGCCTTGGCAATTGCATTGCTTCTCTGTCCGTTATAAATGACAGGGTAGGCTGAATTCACTGGTACTTACAGGTTCCACACACTCAAATTTCTTCCGCTCCTGTATCTCTTGTAACTTGCACACATACTCGAGGGATAGCTCATAGAAGTGTTTCCTATTCTGCTCCACTTGGTTATCTGCCTGCACACAGAATACAGCTAATGAAGTTAGAGACACTTTGCAGATAGCTTCAAAATGACACATGTATAACGTACAAGTTATAAGTGACAAGGTAATTTTCTCCAGACTGGGATTTGTACCTTTACAACGCAGCTCGTGCATTTACTTTTGAACGGCATCAGCAATTCCCTGGTACTAGATAACGTATGTTGTTCTGAATCATAAGGCTAAATTTTTAGAAACATTCCACTAACACCTCTTCGAGCTTTTTTTTTTTCTTTAATGAGTTCTTAATTGCGCGCAAAAGG
>NW_010399327.1:57619-58226 GCF_000710305.1 Buceros rhinoceros silvestris | reverse complement strand
CCCTACAGAGTCTTTAATAGCATTCAAAAGGTACCTGCCCAAACAGAGAGAGGGGGCTAGCAGCATCTTCCATTAGGTAAGGCAGAAATCATCTCTCCAGTCAAACTAAGAAAGAAAATGTTATCACTGAAAACCACACTGCTGGTCCTGTAAGCTTTACTCTATAACCCAAATAATTGCAGTAAATAGCCAGGATACAACTCCACCCATCCCACATCTGAGCTCACTCTGACCAGCAAGAAAACCAATTACTTGTAGGACACTACGCCAGTTTAAAGTATTTAAAAATGCAGCATTATTATCTGCAGCTGATGTTTGGCTCAGCTTTGCTGCAGTGCCGTCGCCATAATGATAGTGAACAGTTACATTTCAGCTGCCGTTCGTCTGGACATAAAGAATTAACTTTCTAGCATATACGTATTATTTCATTAACTTACTCTTTAAGGTACATATGTCCTCATTAAACTATGAAAGTTCAAGGACTGGGTAACAAAAAACTTTATTAAAACAAAGAAAGGCTACAAAGGGATACTTCAAGTGATCAACACTTAGTCTTTGCCCATGTGATAATACCAAATGTTTCAACACTAAATTACAAAAGAGAATG
>NW_010399327.1:46381-57527 GCF_000710305.1 Buceros rhinoceros silvestris | reverse complement strand
GGAAAGAGTTAAGTGAAAGGACCAGGCTTACTATCATACCTTCTGTCTTCAATACTAAGACTATATCCTTCAGGCAGAACAGTGACTCCTATGCTTTAAGAGGATAAGCCAAATTAGCTTTAAGACAGTTTTGCCTTAAGACATGCTTTGCTGCTCTGTGCTAGAAATCTGCCAGCAGTTAAAGGGGCATAACAACAAATGCCATTAAAAAACCAAAGCACTGATACATACATCAGGAACAAAACATGTTCTAAAAGCCAAGTGCATCCTATAAACCGTGCAACAAACACAGGAATCAAGTTGTTGGCAAAGCTTCTAATGATATATACACACACTGAAGGGGAGCCTCAGAAAAGGGCTATGAAGCGGGTCTACCAGGACATCTGGCTAATCGATATTAACACTGCCCTATATATATCGAAGCCCCATGTAAGCCTGTTTCTCTCTTTCTCTCTCCATTTCTTGGTTGCTTATTGTTTTGATGTATCGAATAAAGCCATAAATTACCACATCTCCCCTCAGTTTTTCAAGGCCTGAGCCTTCCTGTACACTCAGCAAGTTTGCTCGCTCTTCCATTGTGCTTTGGGCACTATCAAAGAAATACAGAAATCAGACACACACCGTGCCTCAGTGAAATCTCAGGAATAGTCCTCCACTAGGAGAGTCAAAGGATATGTTAATGTAAGACACACATCCACAGCATGGGATGATTTTCAT
The DNA here is from genome assembly GCF_000710305.1 of Buceros rhinoceros silvestris. Lineage (NCBI taxonomy): Eukaryota > Metazoa > Chordata > Aves > Bucerotiformes > Bucerotidae > Buceros > Buceros rhinoceros. The sequence continues at coordinate 56,810 of NW_010399327.1, read as the reverse complement.
CATTTTTTTCCAAATTTATACCTGTGTCCTTTATTTACTCCAGTCAGGAACTGACACAACTAGCCATTTATAATACTAAATTAGAAACACCTATTTTCTAAATTTGTGCAAATTTTTCCTATTTAGCACTCTGACCATGCTGCAAGTCTTTTTTTTTTTTTTGTGTCCTTTATTTACTCCAGTCAGGAACTGACACAACTAGCCATTTATAATACTAAATTAGAAACATCTATTTTCTAAATTTGTGCAAATTTTTCCTATTTAGCACTCTGACAACATGCTGCAAGTCTTTTTTTTTAATTGCTTCTACATTTATACTCCAAAATTAAATGCTCAAGTGAAAGAACTTGAGTGAAAAATTTCAGAATTTGTTCATGAAACTTTGAAGGACACTTAAAACAAACCTATGTGCTCATTCTGGCCTTTGCACATGCTTTAAAACTTCTGAATATATTTGATACAGCTTCAGAATGCCTCTTGCATGCATTTTGGTTTTTTTCCACTGAGGTTAGGTCTCATTTCAGACTTTGAAACATGGTTTTTGTTATCATCAAGTAAGAGATCATAATTAACACTTTCCCATTTTTCCGCACCAAGTTCTTCGGCAGCTGATCACTTTGATAAAAGCACAGGTCCTGACACATGAGCAATGCCCATTAACTTCACCAGGACAACTCAACTCCCCAAAACACATGTGTTTATGCATATGAGGTCCCATCTGCAAACACAACATGGAAAAGTAACATCCTAGTGAAAATGAAGAACAATTAGAGTTAAGTTCCTAGCTAACTTGCTAGTGATATTGACCACTTTTTATGAAAAATGGCATAGATTATTTGGGGTGGGGTAAAGGGCAGGAAGGAGAGTTATCTCTGAGGAAAACATTAAATGTTCAACGACACAAAGCATTAATAGACCAAGCATTGATAGTTCTGACATCATTACATTTCTCTGAAAAAAAAAAAAATTTCTGCCTACAGCAAGTCTCTGCAAGATTGCTCTGCTGCCTTCTCACACACTATTTGCCGTTCCTCCAGAAAGAACAGCTATTACAAATAAGGAGGCTGATAATAAACCCACAGGGACAGAAGGAATGCCAGGAAAAACAGATCTGTTTTTAACTTATAAATTGTCAAAACACTTTTTTGAAGCATTACTTGAAAAAAATGGATCTTCAAAACATGAGAAATTAAAAAACGAAGAAATACTTTGCATTAAGCATTAACACAGGGCACTTAGTCAATACATACAATGCAATGCATTGATGTATACGGTAAAGCCTCCTAAGAAATGCCACAACGTATTTGCATTTTGCTGTTTCCTCAATCATATTTTAAAAAAATAACATGACGTTCAGTACTTTAAACACATGCCAAGTAAAGCCCTCTGTTCAGAAACAGTATGAGTACACCACTAAGATGAGCAGATACCGATTTTCTTACCAACCTTTCCAGTTCACAAGAATTCTTCTCTTACCACAATGAATGCTGGTTTTGTATTTGCATAAGATATATTTACCTATTCAAAAGCCTTTAGCTTGCATAAAAAAAGAGAGGCAACAATACCTCTTGCAATTGTAGTTCTTTCTTCTTAGCTGATAAATTCAAATGCTTTTCTAACAAACTGTAGTTCTTCTCTGTCTCTTTATCAAACTTCTTCTTTTCCTCCTAGACACAGAAACAAAGTAACATTAATCTATATACATAATCTAAGGAAAAAACTTCCTTCTTTCTTCTTTTAAAATTCTACTTCATCAGAAACAGAGAAACAAACTACCATAGCTCAAATAATTAAGGAGAAGTATGTTTCCAACTCATTTTTAAAATTAATTTAAAGGCTAACTTGAAATTAAATCTCATTGCATCATTACAGTGAAGCTTATCACATGAATGCTTACATCTTCCAAGTTGAAAAAGAAAAATAAAAAAACTCTTTATTTATTGTATTTTCCATTCTTTTCAGGGATCATCCACATCATCTTGGTTTTGAATAGAGGACTTCAAGGGAAATACTAGTTTCACTGAAAATAAGAATTTTCTATAACCAACAGGGGACAAGTTCCAACAGTGTCACAGTTCAAAACCCAAAGTGAATACAGCTCATATTCCATACTCGATTCCATTCTTGATTTTAAAGCTATACAAAGGTCTCTGCACTGAATTCTTGTTTCTACTGAACTGTTGTGGTGACCATTAAAAAAACCCAACTTTTTAAAATAAAGAAAAATCTCCATAAAATGCAAAATCATGCCAGCAAAAGACACACATCTCACAGACACGTGAGTATCACTTGCACATGCCAATCCATTTCTCTGATCATCAAAAGCAAAATATTCAAAGAGGTGCAGCCATTAAATGCTTCTAGAAAATCTGAGTTCTTTGGATCTAATTTAGTAGAAGACATTGTAAAACAATCCTTTCATTTCCTCAGTTCTAGTTTCTTAATTCTGTGTTAAGACAGAAATCAGTAATAAATCAACCAACCAGCTTTGAAGCTGTTTTTATTATAACTAATTGCAGTTAAAAATAATTTAAAGTAAGTATAATCAAGTATTAAATTACATATTAAAGAACTGATAGATTTACTCATCGGAAATATACTAGTTCAATTAAAATACTTCTCCATCATTTGTCAGTGTGGAATTTCATCTAAATATATTCTACCCAACATACTGGTTAGACTCTAGAGACACATCTGCTCATTTTTTTTCCCCGCTTAATCTTTCTTTTTAAATAATAGATATAAGTGACACATGTTTTTGTTCTCTGAATGATTGGATTCTGAAGATGGCATTTTATTGAAGAGGGGATCTAAGCTGTTCGGGATCTTGGCAAGGGCTTCTACCAAAAATGCTAGTTTTATCTCCTTTATGAACTATCTCCTTAAGAACTATCTTTTAAAAAGCAGCCACAACATTCCTTACCACTGAGAAGCATTAAGTATAGATTTGGTATCAGTGTGATATATCAGCTTATGGGAAATTAGGAAGAAAGGAGGGAGGAGGAGGGCACAGGGAGCAGACTCCTCGTGTTTATATTAGCAAAATTTCCACTGATGTGGTCAAGACTTGAGTGCTGCCAGAAAAAGCGAGTGCAATTGAATTCTAAATAGGCAAAGCCAGGAACTTCACACATGTAGCTTGGGATTAGAGCAGCAACACCTCTAATAAGGGATAATTCAACAAGGCTCTCAGCTTCCAGCACTATGCAGCTAAACTTCTTTTCTTTTTCTTCTTAAGCCTACCTCAGACCATTTCATCTGCAGGGCATGTAAGACACAGGAAAATCTGAGGCAGCGGATTCAACTTTTATCCTCTAATGGTAGAGCATAAATTTTTCCTAAAGCAAATACTACACAACGTTCCAGATATATTTCACTGCTAGATGCCATAACTTGTTTTTCAGAACTAAGCAGTATTATATTTCCACTGTCAGTACTTTGGTGATACTGAATAAATATTTAGTTAAGAATATCCAGAGACTTAAATATTTTAGACTATTTTTATTTAAACATCACTTAATTATGCAAGACTACTCTATTTAAGGCTAAATCAGAAATAAGAGCTTCAAATTCACAGAAACAGTGTGTGAGGGATACAAAGGAAGAAACATTCATCCAAACAAAATGCGAGATGTAGACTGTGTGAATGCAACCTGTCATGTTAGAAACATCAGGGACAGAATTCTAAATAGGAAATGAGTGAAGATCATGAGATAATTTAAAGCATTATGAGTTCTCACCCCCAAACCAACAATGTTCTTCAACACTAAAAATACTGTTGAAGAAATCCATTCATTACAGCTGCTTCCATGACAATAGGTGACCTTTAGAATAAATTCTCTTTTTCCATGGAAGACTCCCTATATTACAGGCCAAGTTTTTATTGCATGTTGGTTGCAACATCTGATGTACTTCTCGGAACTGCATAAAATTACACAAAGCTCACTGTGCTACTGAACTGTAATAATTCATGATCAACAGAGCATTTTCCATTCACAAACACTGACATCACATTCAGAACTCGCTAATCATTCCTGATAAAGTCAAAACACATAGCACTCTTGTAATTGAAACATTATCTTAGCTATTAAATATCACTGCTGACAAAGTCAGGAAATAAAACATCTGCGAAGAGGCGGTTTAAAAACGTATGAGTTGAGTTTTACAACAGAAAACTGTTACAGAGCTGATTTTTTGTTTTGGGTGGGAGGGTTTAGTAAGCATTTCAATTTCTCACTGGAAGACAGCAGGTAGACAGGTAGAAAGCTAGTCTGTATTTAATACATTTTAATATGCACAATATCATGACTATCTTAAAAAGAGTACTAAACACTTTCATAAAAAAAACAAACGAAAAACTTTGCAGGTTGCAAAAATATAATTAAAAGCATTTGGATGAGTGAGCTGCTTTTGGGTAGTTAATATCGTCAGCCTTTGATTGTGCAACTGCAAACAAATACAAAGCAGAGCAGGGTTACCCATTGGGAAGGGGAGCAGGCTGTTAGTCAGATTGCTCCTGTTCCAGACACAAGAGATAAGGGATGGGGAGGAGAGAAGAAAGGGGAAGAACACACATTCTTCTCTTCTTGAAAGATACTTTCCATTTGTTTTTGAAGCAAGTTCTCAAAGTAGAAAAAAGAAGTATGAAGACATGAAATATAAACAACAATATCTCTCCGCCAAATACATGTCATTACTGCATTGCAACCCAAGTCCAAGAATTAAACTTATCATGAAGGCAGTGAGGGACAAACCTTTACAGCTCCTAGCTGCTCTTTCCTAAATCTTTCCAAAGGTTTGATCAGAGTTTCAGTAACACTGAGTGCCTAAAGAAAAAAAAGCATGGGTTAGGTTTCTGTAGCCAGACTGACAAGTCACTTTAGCATCAGCAATAAAAAAGCAAGCAAGCTCTGGGTAAAATACAGAAGCATGTAAGTTAGGACTCTTAAATCCTAACTCAAAAAACCCCACATCTGAGTTCATTCAAGCTTTCAAAATTTCAAGCCCTTATTTCAATCCACTGTCAGGAAAATTAAATCTAAAACCAATGCAGAAATTTCAGAAATGTATAGGCTGCAACCAAACTGCAAGAGTGCTACTTGTGCCCGTCTTGCAGATGAGGCTGATGGTGTCAATGAACACCAGAATGAGACAGGACAAACAATAGTCATTTGGGGACAGAAAAATTTCTGCAACAAGAAACACTACCAACAACTGCACAATAGACTCTAATAGCAAATATTTTTTTTAAAAACACACAGTTAAAGCCATTAGGCATTGCTATACATATATTTCCAAGTATTTACATTTAAGTAAGTTAACAAACTTTTCTTAATGTAAGTCACGGCATCGAGAGATGTGAAGTCAAGAAATAAGAGGTTTAGTTGACTGGGTGAGCATCCACCAGTGCACTTACGATAAACGGCCTCATAGCCATAGCAAAGAGGAGAAAAAGGATGCGATATGCCACTATAAGACAGAGTCTGTAGCTTATTACATCTGGACAGCAAACAGTTTCTAGTTCCCATGAAATTTCACAGGAGATAGAGTAGGGTTGGGTTTGGTGCAGAGAAGACTTAACATTTTAAAAACATTTGAAATTTCAGCAAAGGCTGGAACTTCTGAATGCAACAGTAGCATGGAAAAGATAGAAATAGTGTTTGAAGTGTGGAGGAACAGATGGAATCCTTTTTGATCTCAGTCCCAAGGCAGACCCGCAAAGTAAGTCATGTCCAGGATTGTGCTTAGTACAGCCACAGGGCTCAGTTGCCAGGAGTCCAAGTAGAGCTTCCTTGGAAGGCCAACTTACACAGAACAGTAGGCATTCTCTCCCTCCCCACCCCTTCAAATATGAAAAGCTTCAAATAAAACATTGCAGGCTTAACAGAGTCTTCTGGAACACTCCTGAAAAGCTCTTGCCATAAAACACAAGAGGGATGTATTGCAGACCTGGTACAACACAAATTTGAACACCTCGAGTTGTCTGCTCCCACCCACCCCTGGAGCCATGCAGGGATTATTGTGGGAGTCATCGTTTTTGAACAATCACAGCAGCATGTTAACCTATGTAGCTAACTGGAAACCCAAATATCTGGCAAGTCTGGGCCAAACCGCACGTTGCACAGTCATCCACGCAACAGATACTTCTTAACATCAGAGCACTTGTTCTTGTGGCTCAAACTTTTTCTTTCTACATCCATTTAATGATTCCGGCAAAGACTCTTACAGCATCCTTCAGTGCACCCTTGGTGGGAGCAAAAGAAGAATGAAACCTGTCAATTTTGTCTTTCAAAAGAATACAGCAGCACTGTGCTAATGACAACACGGGAGACCCCTGCATCAAGCTGGAGGGTGGGGAAGAACAACAGAGCAATGTCTCCAGCCCAGCAAAGAGATATCCTGAACTCCAAGTCCGCTCCAAGGGTTTAGGAATACTCTTGGTGGCTGCAGAACCATTCATTCCCTGAGCTGGCTTTGCTCCCCACAAAGAGAGCCAGAGCAGTCAAAGGCCCCAAACAAGTGCTGAACTGTGGTTCTAGGAAGGATTTAGCCCAGCTGGCAGCCCCTGCACATATATCCCAACTACTCAAGCAGTTACCAGGAGTCTTCAGGGCAGTTTTGAGGATATTCAGGATTTTCAAATTTTGTCATGCTCCCAAAACTTTCCTGGAAATTCTTTGCAGCTGAAAGGAAAGAGTAATTTGGATTTATAATTGGATCAAGCACCAGAAACAGTTTCCTGGGACACAGCAGAAGCTCCTGAAGACTAAAGGATCTCTCCTTACTGATTGCAAGGATTCTTATAAGTCAAGCACAGAACTGCTCTCAGAAATCACAAGATAGTCCTTCTATGTTGGAAAACTTTAAGAAGTTTAAATTGTTGCTGCCAGTTTCCTCTATACTGACAAAGCAAGGGGGAAAGCTATGAAGCCTCCTCAAAACAAAACTCAAGAAAGGATGCCAGGAGCTAAAAGGACCATGATGAGTGCAATCACTGAAAAACATTTAAAGGTAGCAACTGAGCACTCAGATGGTCAGAATATTAAAAATAAATATCTAATGACAAGTTGCTTATTAGCTGTTTGAACTTGCACCAAAAAAAGTGAGGCTGAAGGTTAACAGGCAGTGAACGTGTGCTGAACATGAAGTCCGAGTCAAAGAAAACCACAGCACCTTGATGTAACGAAGGGGAAAAAAAAAAGAAAAAAGAAAAAACCCAGAGGCAGTAAAAGCTGTGGTTTATAAACCAGAAGGGCTGGCTACAAATCACTTGGTCTGCTACACTCCTGTGCAGCATTAACCATGGGAACCACTACAGGAATTTGTTTGAAGCAGAAAATAATCTTTAAATCAAAATGGGATGTTCCCTTAGAGACTGCCAACAAAGAGATTCCGCTGCTGCCAGCGGTATAATACGCCACTATCTCTTTCACTGAAAGAAAAATGAGCCTCCCTTCCTTCCGAAAAAGATGTTTCTCATTTTGTACAAGTTAAACTTTTGTTAACAGATGCCTCTCCAGCTGAATTTTGCCTGCCAAACAGCTATTTATGTTGTGTCAACCCTTTTGCTTTCTGTGTCTTAGTTAAACAACCAGGCTCTTGAGTATTTCTTGGCAAAGTGGAATTCTCATGGAACTTCATACCAGGCCCATAACAAAAATACAAGAGGAATATTTCCTCCTCACTGAATTAATCATGTATGTGAGTTTATACTTGTATAGACAGAAACTGTCAACCAAGATGTGACTGGTAAATTTAACAGTAAATTACAGAGCTGTTCTTCTGACTGGCAGAAATAAAAACAAAGCTCATAATTAAAATATGCACAATACTAGATTAAATAGGGAGGCATCCGCACTGATTTCCAGTTCTTAGAATCCAGGGCTTGTCATGAAAACCTACAAAAAGATGCGTACTTATTATAGAACAAAAACATTATTTACTCTGCTTTTCATTGTTAACTTTATTTATAACTTGGGAACTCAAAACACCACCTTTAAAAAAAAAACAAAACATGGATAACAGATCAGTAAGCCAAAAAAATTCTCAATATAAACAAAATAAGCTAAGGATCTCTTGAATATATTTGTCATTATCACTTGCACCTTCCTTAAGAACTAGGACCATGCGGAAATGTAAAATTTCCCAGAAAAGTTGTATTATGCTTTTAACTTAAATATTCACTAATATGAAATTCACATTCCTTCCTCTTCCAAATTCTGTCTTGACTCAAATTGATTTTCATCCCTCCACGCCTCTAACCCTAGCAGATTATGATCACAGGAATGTACTATTTAAAGGGCTACAAAAAATTCCTTTCTTTTCTTTGTATCTCAAATCTATTCAAACCTACCTGAAAGGAATATATACACAATTTTAAAATCTGACAGGCAAACCATGTCAAGTGTTAAGTCATAAATGAGTCAATATAAAGAGATCATCTCTCAGGTAACAGGATCTTAACCAGCTTTATGACTGTCAAAGTCTCAGGAATGCTTTAAGAAATGTTTAACCCAATGTGCACCCATGCCTCGGGCAGACGGTCTGAAACTGCTTGTGCTAGTCCTGTTCTATTTGCTGCACCTATGTGAAAGGTCAAAGAACTAACTTAACTTGAACATATAAGCCTGGCGATAGCAGCAATAAAATCACTTTCATCATTACCTCAGAAAAGCACTGTACCCAACATTTCCAACATCATCCTGAACATACGTCCAAGTTCTAATCTTTACAGAAAATCTTTACAAAACTCCACCTGCTTATGCAGAGAAGTTGTACAGAGTGGTCACAATACTGATTTTTCCAGCTCCATATTCTTCAAAAGCAATAAGTAACAGGTAGTAGATTAAGGGGCACAAACCAACATTTCCTAGATCAGCTCACAAAGGCACAGACTAAATCCACTAGAAGCGTATTTACAGCAGTTTGCTACTTCATCATTCAAGTCAACAAGACCCAACAGATAACTCACCAGTCAGAGCCAATCCACTAGATAACTATCTCGCCTGTCACTTCTTCCCTTCTCCGAGAAGGTGGGAGTATAGCTGTTTAGGGAGAAACTGCTTCCTCAAACACCTCTTCCTATGCGCTGTAACCCGAGAGACAGCACCATCCACCAGCAATCAATGCTCTGTTGGCTTTCTCACCCTCCCGCGCAGACAGGAGCAGCCTCTCTAAGTTCCTGCTCCCCTTACAAGCACAGCCAGGGTTTTCTTGAGGAGGAAGGTTGCTTGCATGGGCTGTAAAGGAGCATCAACCCACCAGAGCTGTCCCAGTCCAGTCCACAAGGCTAGTCCAAAAAGGCTAAACCAACGTAAGTTAATCAAGATTTGGTTTGCTTATTGGACAAAATCAGCACTGGCCTCCCAGTTTTCATCCTACAAATGTCCTTAGACCTCAGTCTTAAGTGGAAATTACACATTGCTCATCCACAGCAGTGGTGGTGAGGTAAATATGTATGCTGACTCTGCTGCCCTCTGACTCCCATACAAGACACGTTTACTGAGAAAGAAGCCCTAAACACACACCTTGCTGCAGACTGCAGAGTGACACAGTGCCAAGTTCCCAATACTCATCCCAGGAACTGGAATGTAGATTAGATGCCAAAGAGAAAAGACGGTTTTAAGTTTCCCAGCACACCGACTAGAAAGATTTATTTGTAGGCAGGGGCAGGATTGTTTCTCCCCTAAACAAAGCAAAGAGGGAGGCTGCCAGTCTGTAGTGCAGAACTCAGGAAACTGAGCGAGTGTCCACGAAGCTAGATCTGGGAAGGAAGTTTGGCCCTACGGAGTGCAACAGAGAACGCAGAGATGACGACATACCTAGCAGTGATTCAATAACAAAGTAGTTAACACCACTGCTAAACAAAGACACTTACTACCTTCAGCTGCACTTCCACTTACAGAAGGCACAGAGCTCTTCTATGTTTTTCCTAAGAAATAGCAACATTCAGCCTAAGAAAAATGCAGTTTCCGATACCTCCAGTGTTGACAAAAAGGGAAATACGTGCTACTGAACATATATGGATACACTGGACACACATGCTACTGGAAGTTCTTAAAAGCATTCAGATCTATGCCCAAAGCCCTGTGTTATGTAACTTTGCAGATACAATTCCACTACTGAGGACATCAGATGTTACTCTCACAGCTTTAATCTCTATTCTTTCTTTTCTCATAAGAATACGATTTGCTCTTAGTTACACCAACCTGCCCCCAGTATGCTGCACAGCCAAGTCTCCTGGCAGTAAGCCCTGCAGATAAGAGTGGCATATCTTTCTAACCACTTCTCAGCCCTGGTTTTGTATTTAACTGCAACGCTGATAATTGCAGTCAACACAACCCACATGCAAAGCTTGCTTGATTGTTTACAAGTGCAAGTTCTGTTCTTGTAAAAGTGTCTGGATTTTCTCACTGCTTTAGAGCTTTCC
>NW_010399327.1:32769-46312 GCF_000710305.1 Buceros rhinoceros silvestris | reverse complement strand
TCCCTACAATCTTAATTAACAAAAGGCCTCAGCCACACACTGGGTCTACAAACACAGGTGTTAGAGTTTTTGGTTTTCAGAAAGACTGGAGTCCATAGACCAAAGGATTTTTATGGAGTCTCATAGCACATTAATAATTGTGTGTCTTTGTATGTGTGCCGAAGCTATAAAAAAGAAGTGACATCCATTCCTCTGGATTCACTGCCCTCAGAGGAAGCTGTCTAATAACAAGAGTCAAGCGGACAGATATATCTGTCTTGCAGACAATCTAGTTTATGCATTTCTGTGATGCCAGGAGGCAACTGTGACACAACTTTCCTCTTAAGCATTTCAGAAAACTATTCCCAGGATGTGGTAAGACCACTACAACTTCCTCAAATTGTTTCAGGGGAAATTTCCTAGACCATTGGTCCACTGCCCCACAAGCCACAATACAGGCAGACTCCCGTACTCTGCATTTTCTGACTCTTCTGACTCGGCAGCCTTGGCTTACAGAGAATATAATAGCAAGACTCTCCTTCTAGTCAAAGGTTATTTCCGGTTCAGTGGAAGTTTATGACTGATCTAAAGACAGCTAAAAATACCTGCTATGATCGATCTGTTCTAGTGTGCTTTGCTTTGAAAGACTTTGCATTGATTCACTTGCCATGAAACTGCTGGCCTCAAAAATTAAATCGGTATCATAAGCAAACAATGCCAACAACAAAATCTTTCCTTTTTAAAAAAATACAATTAAAGATGGTGGGTTTTAGTAAAGATTACTTACTAAATGTATTTAATAGTCCTGGCTTTTGCATAAGTTTTTTCTTATTAAATACTTTCCACTACAAACAGAAGAATACTATAAAGATATAAATGTAACAAACAGGAAAAGAAAACAGAAAGAGTTTCACAAACAGTAACAAATCAGCTTTTCCCCACTTGAAGTGGAGGAAAGCAGTAGATAACTCCTCCAACGAAAAGACCTTCCCTTAGCAAACCCAACATGCAAGAGCTGAACAGCAGAATGCACCAGAGCATCGGTCTAGTTCTCATACGACTAGAGAATCACTTCCAGTCCATGCTTTGAAATTAGCAGTCATGCAAAGATCTTGACAAAGTGAAAAGGATGCACAGGAAAGGAAATAGTATAATGCCCATTTTCTTCATGCATGGCAAAGCTCATTGCTGAACAAAAAGACGCCACTGAAAGGCAAGCAATCCAACAGCAAACAACGGCTGCAGTGTTCGGTCAAGAATGAACTGCTTGGTTATTGTCAGCACAGTCCTCCACAAGAAACAGTGGTGTTATTAACAACCAGCAAAATCCAAACTGGTGACAGTTCTACAATGCAAATTCCAAACATTTCCCATTGATGAAATAACAGAATGGAAATTCTCTAGTGAGTTATGTTGATGCATGTGAAGCCACAAAGTTATCTGGAAGAGGAAGCTAGTGGTAACGGAACTTTTCAGCCACAATCACTCAGAGATGGGAAGGAATGCACGGAGAGATGGCTCCGTACTTTTTTTTCTACTGTGAAGACAATAGTCATCTTTATTGTATAGATTAATGTGCATAAGTTCATATGTAACTTGCAAAACAATTTCAGAAGACTGTATATAACATTAAAAAAACCCAAACAAACAATCAAACATTCAACGTCAGGAATCACCAAAACACAGAGATGTGTCTGAAGCAGTCACAGTTCCTCATTTGTGTTCCATATTCTGACAGTTATTTGCCATGCAGAGAAAAAGGGAAGGTTGGGTAGTAAGATACAACAATAATTATTCTGCTTGATTCTAAAACTGGAAAAATTATTAAATTGAACAATTTGGACATGAAAAAATAGTATCTAGGTCCTGCAATTAAGGTAGTCAAATGCTGTTCCCGAGAAATTCTGTTTTATCAGTGCCTCTATCTCTGCATCTGAGATGTTCAGTATGCTGTTGACAGCCTAATTTTTGAGAAAAGGTCACAAATTAGGTCTTTTCCACTGGCTTGGCAGATACATTTAGTAGTCTGTGCTGTCAGGGGACTTAAAAGGATCTGCACATATGGGGTTCTGTATAATGCCTTGAACTCTTTCTGAACAGATCTTGAATGCGTCTTACGACCAGAACTATTGGATAATTTTTTACCCTAAATCAATGAGTAAACTGCTTGCTCTATCACACAGATTTCTTCAGATTACTGTGAAGATAGATTAAATACCCATGTGCAAAAGACCAAAGAAAAGCTCAGAAAAAAATACCACTCTCTTCATAGCAAACTAGTCTAAACTAAATACAGAATCACCGAACAAAAGGTAATAGTGAGCTACTCATGAATACTGTGTGTTAAGTGAGCACTTAGCCTGTGAAATAAATACTCATGCACTTAAATACTTCATCAGAAGAGGAAAGCATAAATAAGTATATGTACATATTTGCACAGCTCATTTAAACTCTACCTTTAACCTTTGGAGTGTATCCCTTTAAACTTCCCTTAAATTCTTTTAACCCTAACAACTGGGAAACCTTTTTTCTCGCCCCCCTTCCCTTTTTTTTTAAGGGGAAGTAGAAGAAAGAATACAATAGTGTCTTCACTGAGATATTTCTTTAAAAATCCATAGAGAAACAGTTTCTCATATTCCTGATATATGCTGGGAATAATTCTGCTTTTCAGAGAGATGCTATTTTGACTTTGATTCTGACAACCTGGTAAAGCTGACAAAGAATGCAATAAGATTTTTGAGAGGCCAGAATTGCAAAGATACTTGTGACATAAGAACAATAGTCTTTCTTCTTCACAAAAAGAAAAAAAGGAAGGGGAAAAAAAGGTTCAAAAAATAATTATGTAGCATCTTTCCTCCAAAGACATCTGAAGGAATAGAAGTGTGCAAAACTGTAGTAGGAAATAGAAGAGACCAACCATATCAAAGTAGAACAGCAAGTTTATAATGCTTTGGGAAATGACAGGAAACATAGTAAGCTGAGTATAATTGTATCAGAAATCCTACACAAAAAGAAATGTGATGGAGTAAAAAGGAAATACGCAACTACTCGGGACAAAGTTAGAAAGACTAAGGCAAAAAACACATATTTGGCAAGAGGCAAAGAAAGCTTCTGTAGAAAAGGGGTTCTTCATATGTATTTCAGAAAACAGGGAGGAAGGAAACTATAAAACCATTATGTGACTGGAAATTGTTAAAATAAATCAACAATTGACTGTAAGAAAACAGCAGATTTTAATAACCTTGACAAAGGAAACAAATCTCCATTCATTACAGCAAACCATCTAACAAAGTGGGGAAAAAAATACAAGATCTTAAGGCAAGTCAGGATTTCTCAAGAACAATAGACATATTCCTACATTACACAACTGAAGAACTGCATTCACTTCAGAAGGGGCTTTGCTGCAGAGCTCTTTAGGACCTCAGCAAAGCAAATTTAAGGGAGAAGCAGCAAGGCCCCAGAAGACGGTAGAAGAGCAAACACAGCAGCAATATAAAAGTGAGAAGAGGAGGAGAAAGCAGGAATTGAGGAAGTTACAGACCAGATGTAGAAATTGTGATACCCAGAAGTCCTGGAACACACTATAGAAGGTTAAAAGCTAATTTGTTCAGAACAGTATCTAGTTTCTTTTTCAAGATGAGCAAAGTAGCTGATCTCCTCAATGAAGTTTTCAATGCTGACCCACACAACGTTCTCAAAAGCAAAGGTGGTGACATGGTTGTACCAAATAAACTACAGAAAGAATGAGAAAGTACCATCCTGGCTGAAAAACTACCCTGAAAAATAGCTGTTCAGCTAAGAGGACATTTCAAGCATGGTATAAGAAACTACTGCCAAGTTTCCTGCATAATCTGATTTTCAGTAGCAATTTATGGAATCACCTACCAATAACTCCACCAAACAGACATGTAGAGTGACATAAATCCAAGAGAAAGTGTCAATGCTTTCACAAAGCAGGATTAAAAATTTTAAGACAAAAAAGATAGTCTAAACTCAGTGTAATTAAATTGAAGAAGGAAAAATACAGCTGTAAGACACCATTTTGAAAGGGTAACAGTGAAAATACTGGTGACCACACCAGTAGTGCCAAGTACTGCTGAGGTTACTGGGGGAACAGTAGAAGTGCTGTCACATTTGGTTATGATTTAACAAGCCTGGAATCGACAGAGAAAATTAATTAGGGGCAGGCTGGTCATTTTGGAGAAGACTGGTATGGAGGAAGGGAGGTATAGAGCTGGTAAAAGGGAAGATGAAGGAGAAGGAAAGGGGCAACCACGGGCAGCCCTGTGCTGCTCATCACTGCAGTTTAAATGAGGGCAGCCAGCGAAGCCCGTTGTTCTGAGTCCATCACAAGAACCAGACCTGCTTCTGCTGTCGTGAAAACTGGAGCTGGGAGGGAGGTTTGGTGCTCTCCCTGGCAAGCAGGGGAACGGCAAGGTGGCAGAATAGAACATCTTAGCATCACCCCCTTGGTGCTTGTTCATCTCCAACTTTTTCTCACTTGTCTTATGAGGTTCGTTTTCATCCCTGCACTTCCACAACACTTCCCTAATGACAAAGGAGCCAAATGTAAATCCTATGTCTCCATTCATCCTTAACATGTAAAAATAATTTCCAGAATATCCTCAGGGACAAAGTGATCTATTTCCTACCTGCCCTGGGGAACATCATCAAGCTACAGTGCTATGCAAAAGCTTAACTTGTTTTTGATTCAGCCAGTCTGTAATAATTCCAGTGAAATGTTTGGATTAATGCCGACTTCTCTTTTCACAAGCAAGTAAATCCTTTGACCGCTGGGATATAATTTCAACAGCCTTTGAAGGAGATGGAAGAAAAGGTAAAACCATGAAGAGCAAAACTCCAACATCTGAATGAAATAAATATATATTCCACCAAATAACTATTTACCAGCCAAATGATAATGAAATAAGTAAATTTATGGTAAACAGTTACGGAAAGTTTCGTGGGCTCTGGATTCACCACAAACAATGATTTCCAAAAACCATGAGAAGAGTAGGTGATGAGTATTTAATCTCAGTTTAGAAAGTATTTTAAGCGCAAATTTATTTCATTTACAATATGGTTGTGAAAAGAAAATAACCCTTTTCTCAAATACCTAAAAATTAAAATGCACACCAGTATCTGAAATATCCTTAGTTATATAATTATTCATCGATTTCTTTAATTTTTCTTTATGAGATTGAAATCTATCTGCAATTCTGCACTGAAACTGAAGTGAGCAGGCAGAAACCTGGTCATTTTCAAAAAATGGTAATGGGAAAAATGATCAATAAAGAGCATTCTTAACAAAGGAAAAAAAACTGCTATATACTTTGCATCTTAATGGAAAGTCTTTGGATCCCTGACATGATTCCAAACATCTGTGAGGGCAACATGCCCTAGTATTCTCCATGGGAGTATCCTTAGAGTTCATGCCACTGGCAAAACATCCATGGAGAAGTAAAAAAAAAAAAAAAAAAAAAAGACGCTACTGAAAACTGTTTTTAGAAGCCTGGGAGGAACAGGATCCATTTGGAAAAAAAAAAAAAAAAAAAAAAAAAAAAAAAAAAAAGTAGCAGCTACTGAAAACTGTCTTTAGCAGCCACCACACAATTATTTTCTCAGAGACTTACAGCCACTGCTATATTAACTCACTCTAGAAATGATAAATAACATTTGCTAGACTACAGATGCAATGAAAAGGCTACACATCTGGTAACTCAGAGAATAATTCTGTTTCTATCTTGAATTAAATATTTGCCCCACGATATTTTATGCTCCCATTTTTCAAACCGTCGCTGTTCTAACAGTGTTTTTCATTGTAAAATTTCCCAAAGGCTTTCACTAATTAGATGTATGCAACTTCATTAAAATAAAATACAGCTATGGATGGCAGGAAAAAGCAGAGAAAAATTGTACTTTGGAATTATGAAAAAACAAAAAAGTATTCAAACATACTTGAGCAAATCCCTAACAACTTGGCAAAACAACTCACAATATTGAGAAGTTGTCTCAGCTATGTAAAGACAGTATTCTTCAGGAATGTGCAAGGAACCACATCAGTGTTAATTCTGATCCAAATGTGATTCCAGCTCAGCACATACCAGGACATAACACAGCAGTCTCAAGGAACCATGAATATGACCAGACACAGGACTGCCAGAGAGAGAAATGTGAAAAAGAACCCCAAAACCATTGTTCACAAGTTCTCCTCTCACCTATCTACGTAACGCTACGCTGCAGGCACAGAACACAGATAGGTCTGTTTCCTCTCAAGCAATGCCAAGTGGTCACTGACTTCCAGAAAGATAAAAGATATAATCACATGGCAAATACTGAGGAACATAATTGCATCTAGGCAGATCTAAGAGCATTTCCTAGATGCGCACACAGAAGAAAAGTGGGTTCACGTCATCCACTCTATGAATCGCTGCTCTGAAACAAAAGCTGGGTGTGCAACTGCAGAGGAGAACTCTGGTACCACCCAGAAAGAAGCCTCTCATCTTCTGGAAAACGTAGGTCATCAAGATAGCAAGGCGCATTGCAGAGCTCTCAGCCTACAATATATGCAGCCAATCTTTCCCATGTTATACTAAAACCTTACACAATTGCAGACACACAAATGAAGAACACTCCCTTCTACAAAACAGAGCAACTAAACATGAACATATGCAGCCCTCCACCAGAAAGCTCACCTACAAAGAAAAGGTTTGTAAGTCTGCTACTGCATTCAGCCAACAGATTGCATCCCAGATCCACGTAAATGTTGGGGCTAGAGCCACAGAGTTCCTGGATCCAAATCTGGGTAATTTCCCAAGCCTGGGTGTCCTGTTGCAATATTAAAACTTTTATCTTACTTTTTACTGTAAATTATAAACAACTATATGATGGTTTTCCCATTCATTCCTGCCATAAATGATCAGGGCACTACCATTTTAAACCACCTTACAGTTATCTGTCCTGACTATAGGAGAGAAATGAGAAATAGCTGCTATCTGTAACTACACTACAGAATCAGAGGCTGCACAACGAGGGCTTTCATTGTTAAGTTTTTGATATCAACATCTCTGTGAACAAAGCAGCAGGTAACTTTGACTTTCATCTTACTCTTTGCCGTATGTACAGCTTTTTAAAACTTTTATTGCAACTCACCAAAATTTCTCTTTGTTCTTCCAGATTTTTTAAGAAGTTTGAAAACTCATGAAGAGACGCATCTGTAACACAAACCCAGAAAAAAAGTTTAATCACGTTGCAGGATGGCAGGGCAAAATACAGCCACTTAAGAGTTCACCTCTTACCTACCTATGTATCTTTCATCATCTGTCTCTGCATCACCAATGAATTCAAATTTAAAGTCTCTCAGAGAATGGGCAAATTTTCTCTGGGCTGCTGAAAGGTCTGCATGGAAAAAAAAAAGGCACAGGTTAAGGACTCATTCTAAGAAGGCTGGAAGATCCCCCTGGCCCTGGAATAATCAACTTTCACAACAAACCCTTAACACAGGTCTGCCTAAGGATATTAGAAGACATCCAATATTGCCTAACCTTCTTCTGATCTCATTTGGGAATATGTCACACAGATTTCTTTATAGAAGATTATATAAGAGAAAGCAAGCGTGATCACGTGTAAAATATTAGACCTATTCTTAAGCTTCACTATACCACAATTTAGGGCACAGGCTATACAAACAGATCTCCAAGTACAGAACTTCAAGGCACAACTTAGAATATGTTGTGCCAGCTGTCTTACTCTGCTAACCTAAATTCACTGGTTTTTTTCAGTATATTTGTAGGCACAAATATGCATCTTAGGATTTTTTATATACTTTTCACAAACAGCACTTTTAGTGAAATATTTATACATAAACCAAATTTAAAAGAATTGTTGCACTGGTACTCAAAATGACAAAAGTTAGTTAAGATAAATGCACAGCATTAATTTCGTATAATAACTGTTACGAAACATTCCTAAAACATTTTCTTCACTTTTTACCTATTAGCATTTGACAGCTTGGAGTTGGAGGGCTGCACTCTTGCATCCTTCAGGAAATAATCAGACTCCACATTCAGCCACAATATCGTCATTGTAAACCTTTATTAAGATTTACAAAGCTGTAAATATGCAGTGTGCACACACTTTTCCGTTGTGCTGATGTGCAGGATGGGAACACCATGAGTTCTAGAAGGATGAAATTGCTCAATGGAACAAAAGGATGCACATCCTGGTACGCTTGTAGCCAGTAGTAAAGGTTTTACTCAAATTTTTGTTGTCAGCCAAGGTTAAGGACAATCTGAAATATTTAGTTAATCTATAATCACCTTCTTATCACATGCAGTTCTGAAGGACTCAGAACAACTCTTTTAACGCACCAGCTAAACATTTTGTTCTTCAATATTAACTAGAGCTAAAAAACTACAAACCCGGGCTTTTTTTTGCTGTTCTAGTTTTGGTTTTCTTTATTTTTTTTTTTAAATAACTTTATGATACGTCCTGCATCCAACACATCATATGTTTTATCACATATCATAGCTGAGTACAACTTTGACATACAATACCAAACTGGAAGTTCAGCTCAACCACTTAAAAGGGTAAGTCACAAATAATCCACAAACAGCAAGATACAACCTAAAATGAAAAACAACAACTTTCTATTCTTTTCCACTGCATGTTCCTCTCTCTTCTCCCATTTCTCCTTAGTCCTTCCTCACCTATTGTGTAACAGCACTATTTCCCACAATGCCATGCTGCCAGGTACTCACCTCCCTTTGGCAGCTTCTTCTAAAGCCTATACATGTACCCTTCCACACATGAAGCAGCAGGATGCTGCACCACGCTGAAGGTAGAAGGATAAGAAGGTTGAAGGAAAAACTAGCACAATTCCCATGTGAAAGGAAACACAGGAATTTTAAAACAAATGTCTTGTGAGCTAAAAGGCTGTTCATAAAGCAGACAGCAAAAGAAACAAGTTCTGCCAGATATGAAAGGCTTAAATATGGAAAATAACAAGTTCCTTAAATATCTAACATTATACTTATTTGTGAGCCAGGTCACAACACGAGGCTGAAAAGAGTTTATTTATGGGAGAATGGGTCCAACAATACACACACTTCCAAACTTATGTAATTTTCTTGAATCCGATAATCCCTTACCAAAGCCCTGTCATATGAGAGCTAGAGGAAGAAATTCTTTATGACGTTTACTCCCACTTGTAAAGGTGAAGTATTCAAACAATGTTGAGCAAGTTGTTTAATACAGAGGAGGCATGCAGCACCGCACGCATGCACCACCCCTCTTTCCTTTTTAGGATGCTACAACACTGAAGTGGGCTATAGGCTCTGATGAGCCTTTCTAGAGCAGTGAGGATCCTCCTCCTGCACGGCTGCATATCCCACCTCTCCACCAAAAGCCACCTCTCTGGTGACAGTGACAGCAGACAGAACTCTTTCAGTGCAAAGTTCAACATCTTTGGTTGAGAAGGGGCTGAACCAAAACACTGAGCTTCTCACAGGTTCAAAAAGACACGTCCAAGCATTTCTCTTTACCAAATCTGCAAAGATTGGAAATCACTGAGCAAAGGGCTGAGGAGGCGGTTGGAAACAGTAATCTTTTAACACACCAAAGCCAGATTTGCAGAGTTCCTGTATTAAAGCCATGAAGGCACATTAAAGTTTTGCAATGTCTTTCCACAAACCAACTCCGAACAGTTAAAAGAACTGTTCCAGAAAATTCTGGAAATCATGAGGAGGTAGGGGGAGACTGGGGGTTTGGGACACAGAAGAATGACCTGATGGGTCAAAAAAAAGCCAAAAAATACCTGGCTATCGAACCAACACCTAGAAGAAAAGATGAAGAAATAGAAAGAGATTTTCTGATGGATTTTAAGAACTTGTCACTTTCAAAGGTGAGAAGTCACTGGAGCAAAGTAAAAAACAATCACATGTTGCAAGACATAACTGGGAAGCAACAAATCTCCAGACTGGGAGAAGAACACTCCACCCATTTGGTTCAACAGACTTCTGCAGTATTCAGAGTCTGAACTGTTGTTAAAACAAAAAGATTTTAAATCCTGCTTAGTCAGCAGATGTTAACTATAAGATTCATCCTCTGATGTTTATACATCTCCATCAGCCTAGTTTTATTTTACCTAAATTTACATTTAGGGTCACATGGTATTTTCATTCCCTAGGCCAAAATAGCACTGGTCTATTGTAAAACTGGCATCTTGCTGGTCCATTCACAGGAAAAGAAGAGTCTCTGGTTTGCCTCTTGCTAAACTAAAAGAAACAAAATTGAGCACCAAGTAGAGATGAAGGAAAACTTTCTCAAAAGGTCAGAGCAAGAACACTGAACATGCCTCGCTACAGCACAGGAAAAACTGTGAGGATGGTGGCTAGACTCAAAACCATAACATAACCCTTTGTTGGATTTTCTTGCCGCCTGACAAACCATGTCCAGAGGGAGACACCCAATACCACCTGCAGTCAAACCTTCCACTGTGGGGCAAACAGCATGAAACTGCTCTAGCCTCCACCCCAGTAAATTCCACATACCCTACTGTACACACACAGATGTACACATAATTATAAGCATTTATAAAACTCCATAAAAACAACGTAGATGCCGATGTCATCATAAGTTCTATACTCTTACTACTGTGTTCTGATTTAAATGCTGAGCATTGTCGCTTAAGTTCAAAATTTGTGAAATATAACTTGGCTTTCTTCCACTCTGTGTGAGAAGACCTTCCCTACAGCAAAATTACTCAGCTGGCACTGACAGATTCATCCTAGTATTGTTCCACATCAGCCTGCAAGACCAGTATGTGCTATTTAACAGACTAAAAGCATACAGATGCCAGCTACATACATTAGAATATGACAGTACATAAGTATGTATCAAACAGCACAGCCAGTTACTCTGATTATTTCATTAATGCTGTAGGTTACTGAAAAAACAGTGAGAATATAGGGGGTCAGAAAGTAATTATTTTATTCCCTTTAATGTCCACATCCTATACAGTAACACCAAAAAAAAGTTATAAGCAGCAGTAAAAGGGTTGTTGCTTGTTGGAAGCTGCTGCTATCCTTTAAAGTGAGGAACACAGCATTCAAAATCAAAGAGCATTTAAATATCAACCAAACGCTAACTCTCTTCCCTTGAGTAAAATTTAATCCTGGCAAACCCGTAAGGCAGAGTAATTTCAAAAACTCACTTTAAGACACTAAAAGAAACCAAGTACTGCTGAATGTTTTAACCAGAAGACTGAAGAGAAAGGCAGACACACTTCCAAAGAGAGAAGGGAGGGACAGAAGAACAAGAGGGCTTCTGGTTTTCTCTCTTCGTTAATGTTATCAGTACACTGTATTTTTTTTTCACATTTGAATGTAACTACTTAAAAATGCACCAGAAGAAATAGAAGCAGTTGCCAGCTCTCCCACTCTGCTCTGAACAAGCTGCAATAACAAGCGCTCCCGTCAGCTCACCCCATGCCAGATGCACTGCCGGTGCCCCACACAAAAACCTCTACATTTTTCAATTTGAATTTGGAGGAAAATATTTTTGTTCCTTATCTGAGTTGAGTGGAGCCAACACGACACCATTAGTTGCTAGGTGGTGACCAGCCTTCCTAGCACCAGACTCCAATCACTCCCTTTAAAACCAAGTATTACCTGCAGCACTAGCCACCTAAACTAAAACTCCAGCACAGAGCAAAACAACATTGCTTCCTAAAGCTATCCTAGATCTCTTTTGCACGACAGGAGAATTACCTGCTCATAACAGCCTTCTGTATTAGTATTAATAGTTTTCTACAGCAAAATACAGATTTCTATATCAAACCTCACTTCTACTGTATCATTAAGGAGGACTGGAATTACACCGCCATTCCTCATCCCTAACTACAAATCTCATTGACACTACCAAATACGCTCCAGATGACAGATTTCTGGCAGCTTTAACGTGGGTTAAAATTCATAGAATGACAGAATGGTTTGAGTTGGAAGGGACCTTAAAGATCACCTAAAGTTCCAACCCCTCCTGCCATGGGCAGGGGCACCTTCCCCTAGACCAGGTTACTCAAAGCCCCATCCAACCTGGCCTTGAACACTTTCAGGGATGGGACATGTTCCAGTGCCCCACCACCCTCATAGTGAAGAAAAATTGCTCTGGTCTCATTCAACATCACCCTCCTCAAAAAGCTACAAAGTTAACAAATACTTAGATTTACCAAGCTCATCTTCAAGCTACATTACCACATTAAGGACTTGGTAGCATTAGATTAACAGTTGGACTCGATGATCCTAAAGGTCTTCTCCATCCTAAACAGTTCTATGATTCCAATATCAGACTTCCTGATCTATTCTCTTTGCAGTAGGAAAAGATCAGGCAAGCTACACAGTCGTGAAACAGGCAAGGACAAGCTGAACGGAAGTCAGCTTCTCTCCACTTCTTCCCAGGCATCAACCTCACTTGCAAGAGCTAACAAAGCAGTTTCAGAGGAACAGAGCACTTAAAATGTTTTGTCCAAGAGCTGCAATATGGACTTGTACAATGTTTAGAACAAAACATTCGCCATCTCTGTGCTTACAAAAGTAATCCCCTGTTTCTGTGTCCCCTTTAGCAAGGTGAACAATGAACCTAACATAATTCACAACACTGAGAACATGAACAGGATGTAGTTATCACGTTAGTAAGACGGATAAACAAGATTTACTTATCAACTTAGCAGTTGCAAGGCATGTGGCAGATTCTTAAGAGCAGTAACATGTTCCAGCTCCCTGAAACCAAACAAACTAATTTTTAGCTGATAAGTATATTGAAAGAATTATCAAAACAGAAGAAAATTACAATAAAGCTAAAATCCAGTTATTCGATTCCCCTCAAATCTAAAACAGAAATCAAGTTCAAAGACTAAATGTTTCTGGAGTTCTATTTCAACAGCATCACATTACCCAAGGCAACTCCTGAGTTTCTGAAAGCTTATCAAATTCAGGTATGAGGATTCAAAAATCAACTCATTACTGACTTGTCAGATAGCTCAACTTCTCTCCTCTCCGCCTCCCCCCACCTCAGCATAATACAGTCTGGACCATCCCACACCTTTAAAACAAGATACGGAAAATCACCTCTCACCATTTGAGTTTAATTCCAGTAGTGACACAGCTGGCCCAAAGACATCTTTCCAGCCACAGCTCCTGAGCGTCCAGCATTTAACAGCTTCACACCTTGATATGCTCAGGTCTGTGACAAATCTATACCAATTGTACTAAAGTCATGATGCAGTTTATTATTTACTAAAAACCATCAGAAATTTGGTGTCAGAAGGAAGTTACTCTAGATCAAGTTTACACGCACACGTGCACACACAAATAAGAATTACAATTTTCAAAATACAACAAACAAGAGGAAGAGTTCAATTTTGCCATTATATTCTCCAACTTATAAGTGTTGTGGTGGATGGGCAACCCCACATAACCAAATCTATATCTGAATATGGGCAATGAAGCATTAACCCCTCACAGCTCATCTTAAATGAAATAGCCTATGAATTCAGATCACCGCTCTT
>NW_010399327.1:25775-32693 GCF_000710305.1 Buceros rhinoceros silvestris | reverse complement strand
GCTCTTCCCAAAACCCAAACAACAGGCATGTCTACCTAATTTCTTCAGTCATTAAAATTCACTTATGGCAGTCAGGCAAAGTTGTTATATCAACACAGCAGGAGGACCTGACCCATCACCAAGGCACAGAGGTTTCTACCTTCCAAGAAACAGGACTGACTTTATAATTTGAAGTCTATTGTTTGTCTTCGAAAGCAGATGTGTGACTGAAACTTGATGTGGTTGAGAAAGTTGGAGGGAAAACTCAACTCAGCCTGGGATGGGAAAGTTACAGCAAACATGCCCGTCGGCAGGTTTTTCACATGCCACATCTGCTGCCATTGAGCATGAACACCATCTCAGAGAGTTCATACCCAATAAACAGTTTCAGCAAGACCCAGCAAGTGAGGAGAAAAAAACAAAAAACCCCACACCCAGACAAAACACACCTCTCCCCACAGTCTAGCTAAATTAACCCTGGACAGGATTTCACACAATGAAGGCCTTTTTCCGGAACTCTCTGCCTGCTTAGTTCCAGCCGTCTACAAACGATGCAAGTTAGTGCTTTTCACAAGAAGTCAGAAGACAGATCCATAATGGGAAGAGTACAGCCAAAACACAAGGAGAGCTGGTAGCCACCTCTCTAATTAATGACTAGAGCAAGTACTGTTACCATCTTTAAAAGCACATGCTGTTCAACTGACAGTTTGAAATACTTTATGAAGCTGTAAATCAAGTCTGCAGAAAGGTCAACATTAACATGAAAACCTTTGCAAAAAAAAAAGCATCATTTACAATGCCCTTTTGAAGAGAGAAAACAGATATCTCAAACTATTGCCACTTGTATGGAATTACTGCCTGTCTGAACATTCACATAAGTAGAAAAAAATCCACATGAAGATCAAACTTGCAAGATACTGTGATTTCTCCACAACAAAACATGTCCAAACACACACTCAGCTCACCTGCACACATATAATTAGAATGTTACGTGAAATGGCTACCAAACACTTTGTCATCAGTAAGACCATAAAAGGTTCAGAAAATAGTTACATTTTCACCAGTTCCTTTGCTCTTGAGTCAAGAAAATTAAGCAAAACTATTCCAGTGGGCTGAAAAAGACCTCGGACAGTACAGCTTTACTTTCCCAAGTGCAACAGATTCAAGTGGGAGAGGACAGAGGAAAACACAACGAGGAATCGAGACAAATGAGCAGCTAAGATCTATAATTCAACAAGTAATGGCCAAGTGCACAACCTTCGGGCTGTTTGTTTATTAAAACGTAAGAGTATAGTGCATTTTGGAAAATATTTGACAATTTAGTGCATTTCTACACACACAAAAAAAGAACTTAAAATCCAAATGCAAAATGCAGAGGGTAAGAATTTTGGCAAGACTTGCATTAAACTCCTTTTATTGAGGTATAGAATTTTTGGCAACCCCAGGTGAATCTTTGGCATCGTGAAGGATGGGATGCCTACAACAGTACCCCAAAGAGGGAAGAGATCAAGAATAACTTTGCTACAGCTAGACACAAAAGTGAAATACATGCAAGTTTTGACAGAGAAAACAGCTGGCAGCAACTGTGATGCAAAGTAAAGCCTGTACTTACATCACATAGAGTTTCCAGAAAAAGCACTGGACAGCGTAGCAGCAAATAGCTGAACAAGATAACCAAATAATAATAAAAATATTTACTACACACTTTTCCAAAACTGTGAAATGGGGATTTTAGGTGTAAAGCAACACAACATTTGTGTGTTCAAAAGGAAGTTTTTCTGATAGCTCTCAAATGAGCTGTTTCCAGCTAAACCATATTAAAACTGAAGCTTCTGACTAGGTCAAACAAAAACCATATATATACACCACAGAATATTTCAACATCCGCACAGGGAGTAGAAGATTCTTTTAAATAAATAAAGCCAGCAGAAAGCACCGAAATGTACAAAACATGAAAGTAAAGGATGAGCCACGGCTTCCCTTTTACGGCTCTCACTGTTGCTCTTTTAAAGTTGTTGCTAGAGGAAGCCCTGATGCTTCAAGCAGCATTTCACCTTCCAGCTGCTCTGATTATTGCAATTTATTTGTCTGGACAGAAGAAAAAAGTTATTGCTCTTGCCATCAATACCCACTTGACAGAGCTTGCCAGGAAAAATTAAAATATTCAACTATATTGTATGATACATGCCAAAAGAGAAACGTTACTCACCTCTCCAGAATGAGTTTCCAATATGGCCATCAGTAGCAACTGGTTGCCAAATCAAAGATCACTAAATGATTAAAAAACAACTAAGCAAAAGCAATTTATAACAGTCAAGAGCAACCACCATATCCTCATTAAGAAGTAGAAGGCATGAAAGAAACATCTTGCAGTCCTACACAGCTATACCAATGTAACTTCAGCATGAAACACAGCAATTTGATTAGTCTTCTAATGCAACTTTCATATTTCATTCTGTTTTCAAACAAAAGGAAGCCTTACAGTATGAAACAGAGTAAGAATATATTTTACACTGCTTACATCCTTTATGCTTTGACACAAGAACTGGTTTAAATTTACTGTCTTGGTTTTAGAGAGAAGTCAAGCTAATTTTTTTCTAAATGAGTGTGACATGTATAATTTGAGAGTGAAGGGAGTAGCCCATATAACATCTTTTTTTTATTTTTTCCTAAAAGGACAACAAAATTACAGACACAAGGTGTTCTCATGGGAGAGAAGATAATGCAGTTCCTTGCATAAGCTGAGCAATACCGTGAAAGTATTCACAACCTCCCTTAGAAAATACTATGTATTTTCTGCACGGGAAGTGACTATTCTCACCACTTTGATGATAGGAAGAACACCTCAGATAACAGAGCAGGAGTACAGAAGTTCAGTAGTGTTTGAGTTTCACTGATGGAAGCTGAGGAACACGAGTGAATCGGCATTTCCAAAGAAAAAGTTATTTTATAAAATTTTTGGATTTCTGAAGTTTCTATCATCATTTCTGGGGTTGAGCATAACTAAGCTTTGGAGAACTTGTTTATAAACCAGGAATCACTGATTTTTGCTTTGTCTTTCTTTCCTGGACCCACCCATCAACAATTTACATTCAAGTACCGTCCCTGCTTATGATCAGCCAAGGGTCCACAACTCTGCCTTGCTAGTCCAGACACATTCAGCATACTCAGAGCTTTACCTGAACACATCAGAGCGAGTGAGGAGTGGATAAAGAGGAGCAAAGGACTAAAGATGACCCACGACTGACCACAAACATCAAATTAAAAATCTAAGCATGAGTTTCCTTCTCCAAAACAAGACAAAACAGGGAAAAAAATTCCATTATACCAGCCTAACAGCTCAAATGAGGAGCTGTTTGGATAGTGACAATCTGTGTTACAGAATCACAAAATAATTCAGATTAGAAAAGGCTTTTCAGGTCACCAAATCCACCTGTAAACCTAACAAACTCACCACTAAACTATGTCCCTAAGTGCCACATCTATACATCTTTCAAATATCTGCAGAGGTGGTGACACAACCCCCTCCCTGGGCAGCCTGTTTCAGTGCTTCTCTGGACCCTTCACCAGCTTCACAGCTCTTTGGACACACTCCAGCACCAAAATGTTCTTCTTGAAGCGAAGGGCCCAGTGGCCACCTGGGCACACTGTTACATGTGCAGAATTCACAGAACCACCCCAAATTTCAAGGATGTTGACTTGAATTACTACAATAAGGGATGATAAATTAAGCAACAATCTGAAGGAAATGCTCCAGCTTTCACCACTAAATACACCATATCTGTACAATACAGGAATGGAGTTATGGACAGCATTTACACCTACATACACAGAATTGTTCTTTGGAGGAAAAAAAAAAACAACGCTGTGTTCTGCACTCCAGCTGTACTGGCTTTATAGCTCAAGCTTTAGCACACATTGGTACAAACTGTCCTGGCAACTCACAAAATTTTAATGTGCATGCCTTTTCAATTGGATTATTTATTCATACATCAAGCTTGGAAGAAAGAAGAAAACAACCAAGATGATATAAGAAAGGAGAAAGTAATTGACTAACTATCATTGACACCAAACAAAACAAAAATTTGAAAAAGGGCATCAAATGTGAAACACTACAATAACTGCGGGGTAAAATTTCCTGACTAGGTCTAAATTTTATCACACTGATAGGGAAGACTAAGAGTTGACCTCTGTTTGTCCAACCCTCTGCTCCAGCACATGACCAAAAAAATAGAAAATGTTACTAGTTAAAATCATCGTTTAACTTACCCAACTGCCATGTGGTTCACCTCAGTCAATGCATTTGGAGTACAAGTCAACAAGAAAGCAATTTGTTTGGCAGGCATTTCACTGTCTGCCTGTGGAAGTGTAAACTGTCTAAAAATAACCAGATTTAAACAGTTTTCTGTGGATCCCACTAGAGATATGGTGCTTAAATACCCCTCAGTCTCTGATTTGAGGTAAATGAACAGACTTTCAGCCTCAAAGTGACCAAGCCTGTGCCTTGTGAAACAGAAATGTAGGTGACAAACTGCTACATGGAAACTAGTGATCTTGGCAAAGGAAAAAAATTATAGGCTGTTAAGGACAAATACGCACTTAAGTACAAACTAAGTTTTTCAATTTATCACAAACCTTTAGAAAAATAAACACTTTGATTTTGAACACAAAGTCACTTTAAGTCACAGATTCAAGTCTTTAGAGGAAAAAGGATTAGCAGGGTAAATTGACCATATACCAGAAACCTATAACCCACAGTAACAGCAGCAGGATCATGGGGCTCTCTGTGCAAAAGAAAACTCTGACTTAGCAAAGCCACGCTTAAGACAATCTTCACTGAATCAAAGCAGCCATGCAAGGACACTCTGGTTACTTCATGGTTCAACAACAGTTTGCAGTCGCTCTGTCTTAGGGAGATTGTTCTCTAATTAAATTAGCACAAGTGAAAAGAATGGTCATTGAGACACAGCAGATTATGTATTTCCTTAACAGTGGTTAATGTTACTACAGAGTTACTTATAAACACTAAAAAGAATCTGACACTGAGAATGGGGGGGATTTTTTTTTGTCTTCTCCCTTCTCTTCAACTTTTTTCTTTAAGTAAAAAAAACCCAAATGTGTCTTTCCTAATGCAAGACCTCCTGATGTCTCCTAAGTTTTAGATCACATTGATTCCAGTCACAAAACAAAAATCTCCACAAATATTTACCAGTTCCTTATCTCATAGGTAATTTGTGTGTTTTGATAAGAGTCATCTGAGCAGTGAAGAACACCCTAAAATTAACCTGGGTAATAAAATTAATCCCACATTTCGAAATATATGGGAGTGGCAGTTATTAGACAATGTAAGATACATATTTCCCTAAATTAGACCTTTCAGTCTGGCTCATTCAGTAGCCTGCTTCTTCCCACACTCAAAGTAAAAGGAAACCTACAGCTCAGGCTAACACGAAAGAGGCACAGACTTTCCATATATTCAAAGTCATAAGCTAAAAGCAAGAGAGTGAAACACAGACTGACTGTCAGTGCAGCGACTACTCAGCTAAGCCCAGTCACAGGACAGCATGGATTTTAGCTGCAATGCAGTATTTCCTCCTTCTGCAAGTAGTACCTAACACAGATTTAGAAAGATGCAACATCAAAAGTTACTCTTCCAATGGAGAACACATTTCTTGTCTCAGAGAACTGAAGTAATGCTATTCTCCTCTCCTCCTTCCTCAAAGATAAAACCCAAGAGAAAGCATTACTATAGCTAATTGAACAAGCTCTGTAGCTAGAGGAACAGCAACAGTAACACCAGGCATAAAAGTGTTCCTTCAGGTTGTGGTGTCTTGTCTCACCGAAACTGTGCCCAATCTTGTTCTGCTATCAAGGTGGTCATCTGGAATACAGAATACAAACTAAGGATTTAATGCCACTCTGCCTTTCCAAGTGTCACTATAATCTAAACACCTCCATTTTAAAAATACACGCAAGAGAGGTACGCCTTGTACGTACAGCTACACGGACAGTTATTCTGCTTGGACAGCCTGCTATGCTTTCTATATTAAAAAACAAACCCAAATATAAAACAACAAAAGAAGAAAAATCCACCAGGAGACTCTGCAAACATCTCTCAGCTGGTCTCCTTAATGCAAGGCAACCATCTATCAGCATACTTCAAAAGTCTGTTTGAAGAAGAACAGAGTGAAGAATGACTGTGAATGTAGTACCCTTGATCCAGCCGTGGCAGCCTCTGCTCTTCAGCTGACAAAGCCTGTTCCCAATGTTCTGCTAGTATATCTCACAGGCAGTTTCAGACAGCTAACTGGAAGAATCCGTTCTTCGTTTTTTAGCTTTAGGAACAGTTTACTGTTTGTGTCTGGAATGCCACCCTTATGGGAAAGCTTCCAAGAACTTGGAACAACAGCTATACACTGCCGTAACACAGATACTCTGCCACGTCAAGTTCATTCCTGCAACAACAGCATGCCCAAGAGCTACTCAACACACACCTAATCAAAAAAACAAACATAATTAGTAGAATATTGTGAAGCAGGTATCCCACAGCAAGCTTTTGAAAAGCTGGCAGGAGTTTTCTGATGAAAGAGAAGAGCCGATCAAAGAACTTGGAACAACAGCTATACACTGCCGTTACAGAGCGGTAACACAGATACTCTGCCACGTCAAGTTCATTCCTGCAACAACAGCATGCCCAAGAGCTACTCAACACACACCTAATCAAAAAAACAAACATAATTAGTAGAATATTGTGAAGCAGGTATCCCACAGCAAGCTTTTGAAAAGCTGGCAGGAGTTTTCTGATGAAAGAGAAGAGCCGATCACAAGACAAATCAAGTATACTTCAAATTTGCTCAAACCTTATTTTTGATAATTCATTTGGAGAAGTTCATATGCCATGAAAAGCAATATAGCCCAAAAGAAGGGAGTCAGGAATGC
>NW_010399327.1:24367-25605 GCF_000710305.1 Buceros rhinoceros silvestris | reverse complement strand
TACGTGCTGATTTGTAGTTGTGAAACTACGCTATCAACAAAATGCCCATTAAAAAAACCCATGGAAATCAATAAAAAGTCTGTAAAACAAAGGAGCTAGTCTCTTTTAATCTACCACACACAGAAATAAGGCAGCAAAATACTGGAAATACTAAAGTGTTCAGTGAATTCATTTGCTAAAAACATCTGGAAAAGATATTTTTTGATTTCTATAGAAAGCAGGAGATTTCAACCTAGTCCTAATGATGTAAATCCGAACAGTAACTAACAAATTGCAGTCCATGAACTGCTGGCATATTGAAAAGACCACAGTGGTCTGCAGCTGGTCCTCAGAGGCACAGTGAACAACCTAACATACTGTAGTGGTACTAGCAACTTTCCTACTAGGTCACATCATCTAACGCAACGTTTTCATGTTAGGATGAATCAAT
The DNA here is from genome assembly GCF_000710305.1 of Buceros rhinoceros silvestris. NCBI lineage: Eukaryota > Metazoa > Chordata > Aves > Bucerotiformes > Bucerotidae > Buceros > Buceros rhinoceros. The sequence continues at coordinate 25,175 of NW_010399327.1, read as the reverse complement.
GAGAGATCCATCAAAAGTTAAGCCTGCTTAGTTCCCTGAAGAAATAAAATTTGGAATACAAATTGAAGACAAGGTGGAACTTCATAGCTTCTTGATTTTCCTTCCGCTTCTCACAAACAAAAGCTCTTTACAAATGTTGCAGAAAGCTGCAACATATGTGAAAGATCCCATGGCCAACTAACACATTTGCTTTAAAATTCCTTATTAATCTCATTTGCTAGTCCCAGTTAGCACGAAAAAAATAATTCCTACACTAAAAGTTCCTCGATGCATTTCTTCCTTCATTTACTAATGACTCCTATCATGTCCTGGTTTTATTGCTGAAGCAGAGAAAGAACTCCCCTTAACATATCAGCTGTGATATTCCAAAATAAAATTGCTCTCTCAAGCAGCATTTGGATCTATGCTCATTAGTCAAACTCAGATTATTATTTTCTACTCTGCCTATTTAAAATGGCACTTTTCTGTGACTTACAAGCACCAGATGCAATACACACACACACATAATCTACAAACACAACTCAAAGAAAAGCACTCATTAAGATCTAGGCTGTTCCAACCCACTGCTGTTCCGAGTACATCCAGTACGAAACAGTATCAACAGTCACAGATCACGGCAACTTGCCTGCTCCTCAGATTGTCTGTGTACAATACCTCTGCTTTCCTCAGACACTTTGCTGGGGAAAGTTTGCAGGTAGGCAATAGAGAAGCACCTTCCAGACTCTGGAAGAGACAACAAGAAGTGGATGAAAGCAGCTCAGTGAGGGTCAGCAGCACAGGCCAGGCCACTAATAGAGCCACAGTACGT
>NW_010399327.1:23883-24221 GCF_000710305.1 Buceros rhinoceros silvestris | reverse complement strand
CATTTAAAAAAAAAAAAAAACAAAACCAAAAACCACAGTATCATGTCAGTATTGTTTCTCACCATCTTGCACAGATGAAGGCCATGCTAGCATGAAAATCTCAGGCAGGTTCAGTGAGAAGCTACATAACAAAGAACATTAAGCCTTTAACGATGATTAGCTTCAGTAACCAAGGCTGCTCTACTTTTGAATCGGCACTTTGAGTCAGGATTCCCCCTGTTGATAAAGCTTTACAGCTGTATGCCTACCCTACGGTTGTACTGGTTTGGTTTTTTTTTTTTGTTTGGTTTTTTTGAGAAGTTGCATATGATTCAAACTCCGGGGGGGGGGGAAAAACA
>NW_010399327.1:19471-23836 GCF_000710305.1 Buceros rhinoceros silvestris | reverse complement strand
TACAGCTTTATGCCTACCCTACGGTTGTACTGGTTTGGTTTTTTTTTTTTTGTTTGGTTTTTTTGAGAAGTTGCATATGATTCAAACTCAGGGGGTGGGAGAAAAAACCACCACGATATGCACAGACCTCTAAGTGCCAATTCATTTCATCTTATGACAGAAGTGTGTGGCAATGTTAGTTGAACACTCCCGCTCTTGAAATAGGAGAAATACAACAAACACAACAACCTGGTTCTGCACAGACTCACCAACTGCTATTTAGCTTTCTTTTTATTTGTGTTGACTGAGAGCAAGATGAGAACATACACAGGACTGCTGGAGAACAGGTGACAAGGATCTTTGCTAGTCAATGATAACTCTCCACACTAGCATTAGGACTCCAGCTCTCCAGAAGCAAGAGATCTACTGAGAAACCTGACTATAAATTGTTGCATTGTTTGGGGTTTTTTTTTTCCCCCCCAAATTCATTCCACCAAAGTCAGGATATTTGCAGCTATACCAGACAAAATTAGTAAAACGCACAGCTAAGGCAGAGGTATTTTGTTTGAATCTTCTAGCTTACATGACTACATGCATTTTTTAGTAATCCACAAATGTAGAGTCAGAACCAGAGACTTTCAATGAAAAGAAAAATAGTCCTGTTTTGACAAGAAGAAATTTCACAGTTGTGAAATTTGAAGAAATTTCACAATTAATACAAGGGGAATAGGGAAGAATAAAGACAAATGAAGGCAGGACACAGGCATAAATTTGGATAGTGTCTGCCTGACTCAACATATAAAAGGTTAGTTTTAATTATATATAAAAATGTATTGCTGGATGCACAGTGTAATCTATTCATGACATAAGCATACTCAAAGCAGATCTTTATGACCCAAACTGAAATAATCAACGTACCGTTCAAAAGATTGGAATGAGACTATCATAGACCATTTAGTAACCTCACTTTTTCCAATTCTGTAAATGGGGTATGAGGATGAGTTACACTTTACATCATCATCACACCATTACACTTCAGTCATAAGCACACAGCCCAACAAAGTGCTCACGGCCTAAAGACTCAACAATTGACTTCATTTTCATTTCACTGGAAGACACCACCTAACTAACCATGATCCAAATATGAGAATTACCCACACAAGGCATTTAGAGAGATACTGCACACACGTGTTGCACTGAATGACATCTTGATCTACATTTGTACCACAAAACTTGAAAGACCATGTAGCCCCCTGCCTTCCTCCTCTGATTCATTCAGCTGAAAGCAGGATAGTGGCACGAAAAGCAGCACAAAACAGCTGCTCCAGCCAGCTCCTCTGCTTCCACATTGTGAGGTAACATGAAATACATCTAACCTCACACAGTAAGTTTCCACTTCAAAACTAAACACTGACAACCTGTACTTCCATTAACCACGGCGTTGTTGATCCTGGAGCATTTAGCACATTCAAAAGCCAGAACAAAGTTCAAACTAGGATGATAACCCCTGCACATGTGACTGGATGAGTATATGAGCTGGGGAAAGGCTCACACACAGAAAGAAAACCTCTGCCCAGTTCACCGAGTATTTCGAAAAGTAGATCAGGGAAAACATGACTGCATTTAATGCAAACAAAAAAAGCAGTCTGAAACACAGAATTCACTTCTCAAAGTGTATAACTGGCAGAAATACATGCAGGAAAGCTGTTGTTCAGTTAACGCCCCAAACCAGTATTTCATAAGTCTTTGTATCTGTTACTTCCACCCTCACTACTAATGTTAGGAGATGATGCATGCAAATAGATCTAAAAAAAGCAAGAGAACACTTTTTTAAAAAAAACACTAACAGAACTGAGACACTATTTTGTGACATAAAGCATGTGCACATAACATCAACAGCATTTATTTTCCAAGACTGTGTATTAGAAACTGTTGAGTTGGTAATTTAAGCAAAATAGTACGTTCAACTGACATACCTGAAATCCCTCATCAATGTGCTGCACTATCTTTGTTTCTGCTACTTCCTCCATGTGCAAATGTAACTCCACAACTAAACGTGGGACCAAGATGCAGAAGGCAACCCATAGGCTTGTGCAAATCCTGCACCCACGGGAAAAAATCCTCCACCCATGGAGGATTGTGCAATCTTTCAAAAGCCACAAGAGCAAACTGATGCAGCAGTACTGCAAGGAAAACTGGATTCCAATATGAAGCAAGTCTAACCTGCTGTTGGTTAAAGATAAGTGATGAACCCAGAGCAAGACACACACAAATATGACTCCTCTGATAACATCATTTACAACGGCTCAGCAGCTGGCAGATGCTGTGCACATTGGTGTCCTGTGCACGCACAAGGCTGAGGAGTCCCTTAGCCGGCCACAGCCTTGTCACCGTACTGGGCCATACCTTCTTCCCAAATCAAAAAGGTATCTGCAATGCTGCACATCACAAAGGTCTCTCAGCATCAATCCTAGCTGTAAAACCCCTGTCTAGCTTCCATATGCATGCCACGGTTTAGGCATCCCCAGCTCAAAAGAGCTGTGCTTCCGCAGGAATTTTGAAGGAGCAGGAAGCTCATACTAGTGAAAAGCCCTGAGAAAATTTTTAAAAAATGAAAGCAACACATACCTACCAGTACTCAAGTACCTTGTCATAAATTGTGTTTAACAGTAGAAATAAATACATTGAATTAAGAAAGCTGGCTTTGTGCAGCTTTGTGAAAGAAACAGGACTCAAGAGCTTGTGTTTTACATTCCAGCCCACGTACAGACTTTGATGAAGTCACTGACTCACACTGAGCCCCAGCTATTACTCAGGAAGGTACCTCAGCCTTCTCTAGGTTTATCAGCAGGCTAAAATCTGTTACTGAACAACATACTCAGCTATTCAGCTAACGAACTCTTACTCTCACCACTTCTGCTACATTAGCAACAAAACACCGTACAGCTATTTCATTAGAGTATACCTACGAATCTTAAATACCTGTTTTTTTAAAAAAAAACAGTGAGTAGAGCTTACAGTGTTTATATATTAAACAGAGCATTAGGTATTCTTCAAGAAAAAAAGATGCACAAAGCCACAATTAAAAACTTTAAAAAAATAGCACTTTCAGGATTGAGGAATGTATCTTTTCAGGCAAAATCCCATTGGCATAATCTCAACATGACCTGGAGGCAGAACTACAACAAATATTTAAGCAGATCTCCAATTACAAGAAATAGATAGTCACTATAAATCTTAACTTTGGCGACTCAATACAGCAAGGTTAAAGAAGCAGTAGCTTCAACTACACATAAAAAAAAAAAATCAGTATCCTCATCACTACTCTTCATTCATATTAAATGTCAAATGAACCAAACTTATAACCATACGTTAAGGCATATATAATTTTTTTTCATTTCCTGGCTGTATTCCGCAATAACATTTCTCAAGAATTTTGTTAAAAAGTTCTTTAATACTGCATCAGAACAAACCTGAACGGTGCTACAACTCTACATTCACTTCTACACAACGTTAGACAGATGCTCTAAGCTGTAGTTTACAGTGAAAGCCTACTGCATGGTAACTGCCAACAAGTTTTGGATTTATTATCCAGATGACCAGATTCATATCTGACCTAGATCACAAGCTAGTAAGCAGATGTTTAATCCTCCAGCTGCCAAATTCTTCATCGTACTATGAAGGCATGCCCATTAAGGCATATTTATATTGTACAAATATGTAAAATTAGTAAGTCAGTGTTTAGTAAAAACTTTCAAAAGTTAGCAATTAAGGCCTTCGTTTAGTAACTTAGGATTCCTGAAAGCTGGAAACAGTTTAATTTGCTCATAGCTGCACCTGAAATTCCACCAGCATTTTCTAAGTATTAGCCTTTAATGAGAGAAAGAAATTGCCAGAGTTTCCACTCCTGCACAACATGCTGTCACCAGTTCACTACACCCTCTTCAATACTTATGGAATTCTTACTATGGATAGTTACTTATGGAATTTTTCAAGTGTCAGCATCCTCTTCTGCAGTACTGATACGATTCAACTAACCGAGGGGAGGGAAATTTCACTAGGCAATATGCTTCCTTATCCATTCTGCTTACATCTGCTCATTTCTGCCAGATATGAACTGGCAAAATCAGAAGGCAGTATAGCACTTTCCAGGATATCCAGCCATTCTTGTATAAACAATATTCTAACATATTTATAGGGCTAATTCTCTCTTGGATAATTTCTTCATTTTTATATTTAGTATTTACATACTAATAAGAAACTCCTTTTCCCTAGCAAATTTGATTTATACTTGGTTTAAAAAACCAAAAAAGTCTAACACCACCACAAAAATGAGAAACAAAAAGACGACAAAAGAAAAAACAAAAAAGCTAGCAATACACTGGG
>NW_010399327.1:12440-19324 GCF_000710305.1 Buceros rhinoceros silvestris | reverse complement strand
GTGATGCAAGTTAAATAACATACTGTGATACAGCCAAACAGAACAAATAAGATGCAAACTTCTGTTCCATTTTATGTTCTATTTATTTGAAACTGCAATGGTGTCGATTCAATAAACCAGAATTAATGCTTCTTCAGTGAAGCTTGTCTCTCCTCCAGTCAGCTGGACCAAAGGAACCTCTGGCTACTCCTAGCACTGCACTGCAGCAATCTAGAAGCCAGATTTGTATAATAGAGTGGGGTGTGAGAAAGCCACTTCATCAGCTGGAAGCTGCTTTAGGCAGCTGCTAACCTAGCTTTTCTTTGGCATTCTTTGTGCTTTCAAGGCATTTCAGTCACAGACATTCAAGTTCTCTTTGCATCCAAGACTTGAAAGAGTTTGAGAAAACTGGAAATACCAAAGAAGAAAAGGAAACTGCATATAACACAAGCCACAAGCTCATCACATTTTCTTCCTTATTTGTGTTTTCTATATCTGAAGTTTCATTCGACTGCAGGAATTTATAATCCACTCTGTGGTTCCAAGCAAAACATTAATAAGCGAAGTCATTTTGCTCGACTTGTGCGATTCCTGCTACCTGTAGGAATGTGTAATTCAGAAAAATGGCAAAGATTGTTCCAATCCCTTCTTTCCTTGAATTGCAAACTTTTTTTTTTTGAGCTAGGAAAGACAACACAGCCAACCAAATTAAAAAGCAGAAGAAAGAATCATGAAGACAAGCAAATGGCCACATTTGCTTGAAAGCAACCACAACTGCTTCTGATTATATCCACTGAGCCTTTTTGCCACAGTAATGCACAAAGACTTTTCCTCTGATAGTGGGAAATTAAAATTAAGTATGTCTTAAAGCTAGAAAGCATCAGAACACACCCATGCAAAGCTCTTTTAAAAGGGAAGGAGAAAAGACTCTTTACTTCAGATTGCATCATGTACTTATCTTCCCAGCGTCTCTTTGAGGAATTTGCTTACAAAATGAGTAATTTAAAGCAGCTTTCTTTCATTTAGCGAGCTAAACGTATTTTAATTTCTTAATATGAGAAAAATTTTTATGTTCAGAACACAGGAAGGCAATAAGGGAAGAGAAAATAATTCTTTGTACTTTTTCTTAAACTTAAAAGCCAGCATTTGCACATCGTTTCTGCATAAAAATATATAATGCCAACAGAAATCTCAGGTTGCTAGAGGATTTTATCTAAAGCAACAGTTTCAGCTACGAAGCATGGGAACATTTCTGCATGCTCTTGCTTTAGCTGCTTTGTTTTACTAAATTGCTTCCCTCGCTATTAAAGAAAGCAACTGCAGCACCTAATACACTGCAACGCAGTGTTAATTAATCCAAGATTATAATCCATCAAAAAAAATTAAAAAGAGGGGAAACGCTGGAGGTCACTGATAACGAAAAATACACCTGGCTAAATGTTGCTGGGCCTGAATTCCCTTAGCACTAGGAAGGACTGACAATATACTGTGACTACCACATACTCAAAATCAACCTGTTTGCAGTATTTGACAATGACTCCACAACTACCAACTATCAAACAAGGAACAGCCTTATATTCTACTTCAATATATAAACAAATGTTTGGCATAGAATAACTATAATCTACTATTTCAGCACAGAAGGGACAGTCTGGAACTTTTCTAGATGTCCTTTACGCAATCCTTCCTTCCTAAAAGCAACACAGGCAACCCAGTGCAAACACATTCCCTGCTGACAAGCCATGATTTGGCCACATGACTGTCCTGCCTGTATTTCAGGTATTAGCTATGTCAGACCTCATTACCAAAGACAGCTTGACAAGGCCTTTCACATTATTCACAAAAGGTGCACTTGCCAAAGCCCTGGTGCAGGCCATGGTGTATAACAAATATCACCCAGCTTAGCTGAGGCTTGAAGTTTTGCTGACAGTTTTTCTCCCTAAATTACATAAATGATCGCTGGCTAGCAAGCCTTAAAGAGTACGGTCAGGAATTCAGTGACTCATGATGTGCAAGAAATAATGCCCATCATGTTTACAGCCAAATGTAAAAGATTTTATTTCTATACGATGACTGCTACAGAAACGATACTGGTTTTAATCGTACCAATTGTTAGTTTCTCTGTTATAGTTTGGCAAAGCACTTCAGGCCATTCTGCCCTCAACTTTAAATCCTGCTATTCAAATAATAACTCTGACTAGCAAAGGACAGCATAATAAAAAAGTATATGGACTGCATTACAAGTTTTTCTGCCTATTAAATTCTTCTCCTCTTTGCTTCCTGTCATGGATAAGGGGTACACAGATACCATGATGCAATACATAAGCACATACACAAATACCAGCAGGAGCTCATAGAGTCACAATATGAACATTGCTCACGTTGCCACTGTTTTCAGGCAGAAACACCCAAAGTGATTCAATGTTCAGGCAATATTTCAAGCATAAGTGTCTAACTTAAGAATACAAGGAAAATTACTCATGGGAAGCATATGGGCACACCTGATTAAGCAAGAGTGTCAACAACAGGTGACATACCTATACCCTGGCAACACTAAAATTCGAAGGTATACAGTGTGAAAGCCATTTAAGCATACAAACTACCACCACAGCCAAGATACATGTCACTAAACCACAGACAAAAGACCTGACGGATGGAAAAATGGTTGAGGAGGAGGAGGGAGTTCCAGTGCCTGCTACTTCGCACCCAAACCTTCAGCATAGGGCAAAGTCTCTCACAGACAGGCTCTGGCCCTTACAGACGCTGTAGTAACCAGGGTCTCGGGAGATGCACTGAACACAAGACATAACGTCTAACACTAGGCACAGTGCTGCAAAGCATCATTAGCTTTTCCTCTGGAAGCTCCAGCAGGGTTTTTATACCTTCTACCAACACAGTTTTGCACCTGGCATGTGCAAGGCTCAGATACACAAATATGCACCTAGGTGAACACAGGCCCTCAGTACATCTCAGATATGCTTCTTTTTTCATCTTTACTTCTTTAGAGGCACGCTTGAAATTGGAAGCGCAGTAACATACATTACTGACCACGACAACACTCACAGAAGTCCTGTATGATTGTGGGGAAATGTAAGAGAATGAATACATGCACTGGGATGTCAGGGGTTTCAAACTTCTGTCTCTTTCTAAAGAAAAACAGAAAAGAGGTTCAGATTCGCTCATTTGCAAAGACCTCTCTGTTCCCGTGGCCAAAACCCACAGCACAACATCACAGCTTTTCTCCACCACAGACCACTCTTCCAAAACAAGCGATATGATCTCACAGTAATTTAGAGTAGAGAATTAGCAATAACAGAAGCAAATTGAAAACAAATCTGAGTATAACAAGGTGATCCCTCCTATTTCTACAACACAGCAACCTATACCAAAACAAGGTAAAATATATCAAGGACAAGCCTGGGAACCCTGGACAAAGGTAGTCAGCTTAAGTTTTGAAAAATGTTCACAGTTACACAGATTTATACAGAATTGAGGGCAGAAAACAGATGGTGATTTCCTAATTACAATCTTGTAAATGAACAGAGTTTTCCCCATGGCAATTAATTTCTCTCGGTAAAATCATTATCCTGTATTTAAAAAACAAAGTGCCTTCAAGACAGATGAGGCAAATTGTTCACATACATTTAGCTATATGGATACAAAAGGAAAGCAAAAGCACTCCTGTTTTCTTTCTCACATAAGGTTAGCAAAAGACAGGGCAATCTTTGCCAGCTATCTTTCTCAGTTCTAAAATCAAATCCCAAAGCAGGGATCTGCAAATGTGAACCTTTGCACCAACATACAATTTATAATCTTCGCTCCTGGCTGCCAAGGATTCATGCTACTCCAATTTAAGACATTTGTCCATAGTTAATCAATGTAAAACACTGGAACTGAGCAAGTAAGATCTAGATTTCAGTTCCATGGGAGCCACCTGTTCTGTGTTAGAGCAAGACTTAGGATTCACTTGCAGGGTTTTCAGAGAACTTTTATTTGTTATTAGTTACCACTGTCAAGACACAGAAAGATCCAAAAATTCAGTCAATTACTTTTAGGGCTGGGTAGCAGCCAGCAGAAATACTCACTGCTGGGTTCAGCGAGGGCTTGCCAAACAATGAGAGATGTTAGCATCAGCAGGGAAAATTTCCTTTCTTGGCTTGTATCTGCTAAAAGCTGCAGTCACCAAATTAGGACTAAGGATGGGTCCAGAAAGGAACACTTTAGGGCTAAATTTAGGACTGGTCTCAGTAGTAACAGTCTGTTAGGACAGCAACTAAGTTGAAGGGTCACTGAGATAGGAAAAAGAGAAAAGCAAGCCAAAACTGGCAGTGAGCTTGGAAGGGTGCAGCTGGCTATGCCTGCGTCTGAGGGAGGCTGAAGCAAGTTGGAGCAGGGAGGCAAAACTAAGCCCGAGGACCACTGCCAGCACCAGCAGCAGGGCCAGCACGTGCACAGGGTGGGACAGCCATCTGCAGCTGTGGCAGGAAAGGACTCTTAGGCACAAGGCAAGGTTTGGCTTACCCAAAGCCACTATACCACAACCAGTACAAAGTCTGTAGATCACTGCCTGCCTTAGGTGGAGTGCTGGAATTGACTGCTGGATTTGGGATACGCTTCCAGCCAGCAGAACCCCACACATTCCCAATTCTAACAGGGCACCGAGATTATTACAGTCCCCAGGCCCTTCATATTCCCGAATGTGCGAACAGATGCAGTCATGACCTTGCTGGAACATTTAACATGACTGCATGCTAAAACCAAGCATTTAAAATCCAACACATTGTCTTCAAATCTGCAAGCACCTAAACCGAAACAGTTCTTATCACTGTTTAGGGAATTGAATGGGTAGTCTGAAACTGTCCTACAATTCACAACACAACCCCACATGCAAGCTGTCTTCCAAAACAGGATATTCTAACGCATGGGTAATAAGGTTAAATGTCAGGGCCTCCTAATTACTAAATCCATCTCACAGACTTGATGGGCAATCTTATCTAATCACTCGGTCTCTCACTTCACCTATCTGTAAACAGAACTAGCAGCCCAACCTATTTCACAGGATGTTCAAACGGTAGCATCCCAAATGCTTGACGTGCTTTGGATTTTTTTTAAGTGCCATATAGGTTAAGAGGTTTGTTTGTTTATTTCTAAAACTAATCTCACATCTATGCATTTTAAAGTGTATAGACTTCACGTGACAGAAAAAAAACAATTCTGCAACCAACCGTCAGGAGGAATTTAAAATGGGTTGTAACTTGGTTGATCATAAGCAAATTCACCTTTAATTTTCCCAATGACACTTCCTGCACATAGCTCCTACACTGGGTTGTTCTAGTGGCAACCCTAAATAAGGAATTTCTTGATAGCAAGAATCCCCACCACATCAAGCTGTTCACTGCATGATCATAGAGCAAAGCAGAAATTCAGTTAGATGAGAAATTCCTTAATTATTTCATATCAGTAACAGTATGCTATCAATATCTGGAATGATTAATAAACAGATGTGCTTCATTTCACTTGGACACAGAGCAACAACTCTCAATTCTCCCCATCATCATCCACTTACAATGGTAACCATGTATCATGGAGTCAAAACTATCCCAAAAAAACATTAAACCAGCTCACAGACCAATATCATTAGAGAAAACAAAAAACCTCTTTACTGACCCCCAGGAATTCTCAGCTCCCTATACTGCACGCACCACTAAAACATTCCCGTGGGCAACGATCCAGAAAGCATTAAAAGTCCATAAAGCATCAATAGACACTTTGTGAAGTGACTGCCAGAAACCAAACCTAACAGGTTTAAGCAAACAAAAAAAAACCACAGAGGAAAACTAATGCACCAATTCATTCAATAATGTTCAATAAATGAAAACTATCACAGCAATATTACACTGTTGTACAAAATACTGTGGGTTGTTTTGTGTTTTGGGGTTTTTTCCCCTGGAAAAGGTTAGATAATCCTTCAGCTGAAAAGGCTGAAAAAAACTGCACTACAGAGCATTATAATGGGTCGTCTCTCTGGAAGCAAAGCAACTGCAAATAAGCAAGTAACTTCAAAAAACAAGCAAGCAACAAACCGCACCACATCCCTCCTCAGAAGAAAACTGACATGTTGTCTTTCTCTGACATTACTATTTATTATATTCCATCTGCTATTTTTTTGAGCTACAAAAGCCCTGGTTTTCCCCCCTAACTGACACTGGCAACACTGAAGGTTTTGTAAGGGCAGGATGCAACTAGGAGAGGTGGCAGTTTACTCTGGGGAAAGAAAAAGATGAAAGCCTAAGAACATTTCTACTGGTTTTGTCATTAACTTGCCAGCAAAGAGCTCTTCCCTCTAACATCAGTGGCCAGTGGCAATGCCATCTCCAGACAGCATTTGTTCTATTCGTGCCCTTTGAGAAAATTATTCCTACACAATAAATTGCTACAGAGTAGGAAAGAGCAATGGCAGATATGGAAGGGTTGCAAGGAAAAGTTATTTTAAAATCTAAATCTACCTTTTCCAAAGCCTAGCAAGGCTTTAGAGAAACATACTTCAGAGACTACTTGACTGAGCCTTTATTCTGTCCTAATAACTCTATCCCAAACTCTCTTAGGAGCCCTGAGCATGTCTCCATGTTAATATGTGCTAAAACCGAGGCTACAGTCGAACTAGACCATTCGCATGAGTTTGCTCTACAAATTTTCACCAGAACAGGCAGCTAAAGACATCAAATGAGGTGAAGGAGGCAGCAATCCCTGGCAGGCTATGGCAAGAATCATCTAAAGAGTCACTGTACTAAGACTTCCCTCTCTGTCTTCCTTCTGAGAAGAGACAGAAGGACTAAACCAACGTCAACTATTTGACAAAAGTTCCTTCTTGGCATCCCGCAGCGCCTCTTCTTGTCAGTCTAGGA
>NW_010399327.1:9528-12349 GCF_000710305.1 Buceros rhinoceros silvestris | reverse complement strand
CCTCTAGGATTGCCGCCCCAACCCACCCATCCAGGCTCTCAGAACAAAACTCGGCAGCTGCTCTCATCTCTCCCAGCTACTACGCTAATAATAGTGCCCAGGAAGCAATGTTCCAATAAGGCCATTCAATAATATCCTCATGAAATTTGAGATCAGCTCCTGACCACTATTAAACAATACAAATTTTCCATATTTAAAAGAGAAACTGAAGGAGTGGGCCTCAGGAAATAATAAGTTGTGTCATAAAGAATGGCATCCTTACTGAAAAGGTAACTCCACACTTAGACACAAATGCTCTTCACATTTGCTTTCAAATCAGAGACATCAAATTTTGTCTGCTCACAAGCCTTCTAAAGACAAGTAAATCACAGCTATTACAACAAGAACAGAAAGCATATAGAGAAAGCTTTATTTATAAAAGGATTGGAATTGAAAGAAACGTTGATAGAATAGTCTGGGTTTGTTTGATGCTTTTTGAGCATCAATTTTTCTTTTTTTTTCAAGAAGGGCTTTGCTTGTTTGTTTCTGTTACATGTTGCTTACAAATACTGTCAAGTTCCATTTAGACAAACTCTTCTGTGTACCAGAGAAGTGGGGGGAAGAGCTATCAGATTAATCGCCAATGTGGTCCGGTTGCTCACTCCATCCAAATCAAGTCTCCTATTTTTCTTGACTGTCATCTTAATTCCTGATTTTATTTTAAAATGCATTGACGGTAATAATGTCAAACTAATTTTCAAGCAGGTATCAAAGCCATCTTCCCTGTAAACATTTTAAAGAACTACAAACAAAAGGTACAATAAGCAATAAAAACTTCTCACTGAAGCAAGCTTTGCAATAACTTTACAGCTCTGAAGTGGATTTCAGTATGTCCATGGAACATGCAGTTGGCATACCTGCATTTTTCTTCACATATAGATACTTTCTATTAAAAAATGAATGACGACATGCTATAAACCTTAGAAAAGCCAAACTGCTGACTTAAATTTCCACTGGAATAATCTGCACGGCCAAGGCAGACCAGCTGTTTTTCTGAGTTCATACTGCCATGCCTTCCATACTGAGATGTCTAAAACACGACTGTAGGACAACACAGCAGATTCTCCTATCACATTCTATATTAAGTTAATGTACTTGAAGGGGACAAGTTGGCATACCTGCATTTTTCTTCACATATAGATACTTTCTATTAAAAAATGAATGACGACATGCTATAAACCTTAGAAAAGCCAAACTGCTGACTTAAAATTTCCACTGGAATAATCTGCATGGCCAAGGCAGACCAGCTGTTTTTCTGAGTTCATACTGCCATGCCTTCCATACTGAGATGTCTAAAACACGACTGTAGGACAACACAGCAGATTCTCCTATCACATTCTATATTAAGTTAATGTACTTGAAGGGGACTAAAAAAAAAGTTTAACTACTGCTGAATTCAAATAATGACCACAGAAAAAGAGCAGTGGGTGCAGTCTGGGGACTGCAGGGTGCAGAAGGGACTGATACACAATACTTCTCTATGACATTTCAATATTTGTAAAATGCTTTATAGATAAGTATCCCCAAATGAGGCAATAGGCTAAATGATGATGAAAAGAAAGATATGGAAAGGTGAAGGACTCGCCCAAAGTTGCTCCCGAAGTCACTTCTCTAGACACAGCTTGCTCTTTTATTCATACCATAAAATTATCCACATATATCAAAAGACAAAACATTTTTTGGCTTTGAGGGAAGAAGCTTTAGATGAAGGGACGAAGACATTATCATTCCATTAATTTAATTCACTTGTTTGCTGCTTACTCTCTGGTCAGAACTGTGCAAGGAAAAAGCTAAATCACTACTCATTCTTATTTTTTCATGTTGTATTACAGAAGACTAAAATTAGTTACAAGATGAGTAAGTAGTTATTTATACAGGCAAGATGTGAAGGATAAACCATATTGTGCTTACCTCCAGGAAAAAAAATCTTATATAAAAGATTAAAATTTCACCACTCTAATTTTATTAACCTTGCAGACATGAACCATGACCACTACCGGAAGATCCTCAGACTGACAGCAACCTATTATTTTTGTAACAGAAAAAGAGGAATTCATACCTAAAACACATTCCAATTACAATGGTTAATGGAGGAAGAAAGGGAAATAAAATTTCTAGGTAAGAGAACACAAATAATTGTTTCTGTTGAGTCTCAAAGCTACATTTTCAAAACAATATTTTCATCTAGGACAGTAGCTTGAAGGACTTTTTAAATACACATGCTAAAACTTACCATGATCACTAGACCAGATACAGACACAAGCCTTCTCATGAATCTTCCAAGCTGCTAGTCATTAGATTTCAACCCTCCAAGGACGGCACTTCCAGCTATCAATCCCCTCAGAGCAGGTGACACTACTTGAGCACTAGCTAGAGATAATGACTACCAGTCCCCAGGTGTTTGGGCTCCCCAACAGATGGAAAAGTCTTTCCATCACAGAGAACATATCTGAGCTCTTCTTAAACCACAGTATCCTGTCTTAGCAAAGTTCAGACAATCAAGTTCCTAGGCATGAGATTCAAGATATGTACTTAGTTCATTATATTAACCATACAAAAACTTGAGCAGAACATCTGCAGCTTAGCCCCATTCCTCCACAAAGCACAGCAAAAGACTGCAGTAAAAGGAGAGAAACAGGTGCCAACAATAAAATTTCGTGCTTGACTAGCAAATTCCCTGCCCCTCAAGGAGGGCAGCCTTCCCCCTCAGGTGCAACCCTACAGAACCCCATGGGAAGAGCAGTGATGGTGTTGGGAGACACACAGACATTCTTGTAAAAAA
>NW_010399327.1:9134-9444 GCF_000710305.1 Buceros rhinoceros silvestris | reverse complement strand
GGGGGTGGGGGTGGGGGAAACAAAAAAAATTTTTAAAAAAAAAAAAAAAAAAAAAAAAAAAAAAAAAAAAGATTGGCCAGAGAACTGTTTGCAGATTCTTTTTAGCTTTAAATTCTTTCACTTCTGGAACTAAAAGAAATAACAAGGGATGCAATATATCCAGGTAGTTTTGTTTCTTATCACAAAGGCGCTGAATCTGCTGGAAGAGGGGAATAGCTAGGCAAGAGGCACAACAGAAATTTGAAACTGCATTTTGAAATGACTGAAAGCATAAAGGGAAATGAGGCACAATAAAAGTAGAGTAATATTA
>NW_010399327.1:544-8990 GCF_000710305.1 Buceros rhinoceros silvestris | reverse complement strand
TGTTTAAGAGCAGACTGGAAGAAACTCAGCATTGTTGCAGAAAAGCTTGCAGGCAGGAGAGTTGAGCAGACAAAAGCTTTGGAGAAACAGTCATTTGATTTGTAACTGAGCTTGTCAACTGGACCAAGCCTTTTTGACAGAAAGAGCATACAACCTGATATTTTAGCAGGAAAAAAGTATTGACAACGTAAATTATACTGTTTTGTTCTCAGAGCACTGATGTGTTTCAAAGGCTGAAACCACGCAGTGTTCACAGCCTGTTAATCCACACAAACTACAAACTCAGCCCCATGATGGATTTCTAAGAACAGTAATCCACCGCCAAAAAGTTTTTCTTAAGTCCTCAGTGACCTGGCAGCATGTTCCCTCCACCTGTTTTCAGGATGATGATGAGCTTTTTTTTAAGAAGCATTTTCTCAGTAATCCTATTTTCATTTAAATCTGCTACAAGTTTCAGGTTTTTTTGTTCTATCATACCTACATTCAAATACTATCTTGCAAAGCGTGCCACACTTCCTAACGACTGACCAAATCACAGATTAAGAGAAACAAGCAAATATACAGTGCTCTCCCTCTGCTTAGAAAAAGTCCAATTTTTGAGATGTGATATATTACAGTCTAACTTTTCTTAAGGCTGAAACATTGCAAGTGCAGCACAAGCTTCAGATTCTTCACCATGAATTCAGTCACCACTTCTAAGCCTGCATGCATCAGCCTAATGGAGGAAATGGATAAATGTCAAAGCTAAAAAATACTCACCAGCATCAAAGGGGCTGAAAACCTACTCCTGGACACCACACATGCTGCAACGTCCTCCAGGGCCTAGGTCTGATAGACAGTCCTGCTCAGTTTCATCCTGGATACTCACTTTTCCTTGCCAAATTAAACAAAGCATTTTTTTTCCTCTTCAAGGACATGGAGTCCCAACCAGCCACGTGTATATACAAAAGCTGGAGAGAACTAAGAGAAGCTGTAACAAGCAGACCTATTGAGAAGCAAAGCCTTCTCCCTGACCTGCCTAATGAGCTGATAACCCCCACCTGCCCAGTCCTCTCAGCTGAAGAGGAAACACATATTCAAAAGTGTGGGCAGTAGTAAAACCACAATGCATTTAATAATACAGTGATTTTTCATCTCTGTACATTGCTGTCTCCCTACCACTGCTCCTTTCCCATACAGGACAACCCTAGCACAAATAATTTACAGGAACTCCTGATTTGGCCTTGGCCTGTGATGGCCACATTGCTTCTGAGGGCCTGGATGTTTTCCCTCTATTTTTATCCTGAAAGATGAGCAAACACACAGGCAGGAAAAGAACAAGGGGAGGAAACAAAACCAGATCAGGAGTTAAAGGCATTCACAAAGAACAGGGTGGCCACACGAAGCTCCATCCATAGCTGCAAGTAGGTATGAAAAAAATAATAACATAACCAAAAATTGCCAATAATGTCTGCTTAGCAAAAGAATGAGGATAGCATAAACCCCACCACAGACTTCCCTTCCAGTATCTTCCTTCTCAGTGTGATATCTAAACACGCGCTGTGGACAGCAGGCACAGATCTATCACAGATGTAGAGCATGGGGCATTTTAAATCACAGCCACTGTAGCAGCCCTCTCTTCTATCAAATTTACACCCAGAGGGCACAACCTCCACAGGAGCTGATGGGATGGAGCACACATGCCTACCTCAACTCATTGCAAAATGTGATGGCTTCGTTTAAACTTGGCAAAGAAGATAGGTTTGACTTAGCAACAGGACAGTTTTTGGGCGCTGATTAAAACTGACAGCTAAGTGGGTGGCAGCAACCACCAGCAGAGAGAGATGTTAAGTTCCCTGACCAGTAGTTTCTTAAACTGTTCTGCCAATGTGCCCAGGCTCATTTGATCATACATTCTACACTCATTAGATATTCCAGGAAAGCATTAAACTGCTTAAAGTATCTTAATTTGCCAACTCAAAAACATTAAGACTTTTAAAAGATAATAAAAATACTGAGTGTGTCATAACATCTTGGGAACAACTGTGATAGCACAACAGCAAATCCAGCCTGTAAACTCAAAAAAGTGGCATTAGACCCAAAAGGAAGGCCCATCAAACATAAACATGTAATAAAAATTATCTCAAAAAGCCACAATCCACCCTATTAAGCATATTGCCAAGATTCCCAGGCTGCAGACTATCTCCCTCGAACAGCCACACCTCTGTATTAAGTGCTGTAGCAGTGACTAAAGTCGGTATTGTGAAACAAAAACACTAAGTCATGGTAAACTACATACATTAATTATGTAGTGTTAATAATCAGCCGGGGAGGACGACAGAAGCACTGAGATGCAGCTCTTCTGTGCTGTTCCAAAAGACATTTCCAAGCGCTCTCTGCCCAAAGCGAGGGCAGAGCACCTCACTTTGGGGCAAATATGCTACTCCCCTTGCTGTACATCTGCAAAAAGACCCATAGCACTCCGGAGCGGGTTGTCTCCCCTCGCTGATCCTTGGGAAAAAATCTGTACTGGTCAAAAAAGAGACACTCTGCTTCACTGAAGACAATGCAGTTTGATTTTAGACCAGCTTCAGAACTGCATCGGTGTCATAAGCTCTGCTTGTTAAAATTTTCAACACATTTTTTGCAATACAGCACTGGAAGCATAGGATAATTCAGGACCAGCACACACCAGCAGCTTTCACAGTGGGGCTCTTCTTTATTTAGTTGCAAGCAGGTGCTTGCACTTTACAGACTGTGGGGCAAAACTATTCTTTTTTTCCAACTCCTTAAGACGGATTCAGACTCCATAAAATTCAGTATTACATTTCTAAAAAGGCTTGTCATTAAAACAGAAAAATACCTGGAATGGAACATGATCTGCCAGGAAACTTCTCTAAAAATTACAAACCACTCTAATTATCTCTATTGATTCTGACTGACAATTACACTAATCACTAATGTCCTCTTTAATGACCGCTTACACAGTTTATCTAAAGCTGAAAAATGACATTTCCCCAAAATGACTAGAAAGACAGAATCACTTCATTCAACAACAGCCCGTCACATCTCTTGTCACTGAGAAAAATCCATGTAAATTCATATTTTCTGAAATCACATCTTCTAGTTCACTAGCACAATGCTCTAGTTTTAATACAGAAAAAAAATGAACTGTGGAACATGTACAGGACAAAGAAGGTAATGGAGCTAGTTAGTAATCTAAGCTGAAAAGACATGATTCAAGATGACAAACTGGCATCCTCCAGAATGAGCTTGACACTTTTTATAGCTACTGACACAGTAATGAATGCTTCACTTCGGGTGGAGCAAAACGTAATGCTCTGCAGAGTATTTTCTTGAAATAAAGCACTTCCCTGATCCTGATACAGAAGCAACTTTATCTGCAAGCAAAAAAAAGGCACTGTCTTAGTTAATTAGTCCCTAGCAGTGGCAATTATCTTGAAAGGAAGGGAAAAGCAACATTCTATTATTTTATTATAAGCAGTTCTTTCTTAAGGGAAAGCCCTATCAAATAGGCCCCAAAGAACCTGTTTGCCTTAGTTTTCTGTTTTCATTATTGAGCTGAATCCCAGTAGTAAAGCTTTTATAGAAGGAATATGCTGCAGTAATTTTCACCTAACTGTGCCCTAGCAAAGTATATTTCAAATGTAAACCTTAGAGTGTTTGCTTAGAGTATTTATTTGGTTATTGTTATCCCACCTAAACCACACCTTGTAACAGAAATAAAGTTCATTTTTTAGGTGCTAATTGAAAACTAAAATTGCTTTCTAAAATGCTAAACCTGAAGATGTATTACTTACATCTCTTAATTAATCAAAGTCCTAACTAATCTCTACCAACTTCCACACAAGTCCAACTGAGGCCCTCTCGTGGTACTCCCCACTTTCCCTCCCACCCCTCCTCAGATTCTTTCTAAATCTTCAGTGAATGTCCATTTCATTTCTAGAAGTTGTTAATGAGTCCTATATTAACTGTTTTACCTGACTTCTTTGACATGTACTGGACCGTCAGCAGAATAACATTTTTGTTGCAGAAAATTCCTAAGAATTGGAGAGCTGGCACACATACGTACAGCTAAGTGGTTTCGTAAGTGCAGATTATACTAAGGAAAGTTTTTTAAAAATAGGACAATTAGTGATTGCGAAGAAAAAAAAGCACTGTGGCTCAAGTGATCTGAATGGCTTTTACACTGTGTTATTATGTGGATTACAATAGGCTTTATGGTTACTTAATAATATCCATACCAAATATAATACTTAATAATATCCAGACCAAAAGCCTACCTAGACCAGTATGTGAGAGCTCAACCACCACCACACAGTAAGAGAACCGGCCAAGAAAAGGAATAAGGGTTTGGATTAGGTTCTTCAGTCACCGTTGCTAAAAGAGAGACTTAGCCTATTTTACTAAGTCAGGGATGGGACTGGGAATGACTTTATTCCCATTGCCAACAAGATTTCCTGTCTGCTTCACTTCTTGATGGCAAACTTGTAAATGACCAGTGTTTAAAAACACCTCAGAGGAAAGCAAAGAGAATTCATTTTCTCACGCATGCAGAAATAGTCCCTGGAGCAAACCAGCATTCTTCAGTACAAATTATCAGTAACTCTTTATACTCCAAAGAACTCTTTCTACAGATAAAAGAAATTTGGTTCTTGTTTTCTATTCTGTCTGGAAGAATGCAAGGAATAACTCCTCTGTAAAAAACAAAACAAAAGTAGCAATAAAATACAGTGTGCTCAGAAGACTGAGCAGACTGATCTGCCTGCAGAGACCAGCAACGGGTAGTGAAAGTGTCTGTTTTCCTCCTCTGCTGCACCAAACACAGTCACAGAACTGAGCTCACCACCCAAAAAACCTTAGGGTACAGGAGGAATTATCCTGCTCTCAACATAAAACAGACAGCAATACAATGAGGGGAGGGCCTACCCCAGTGAAAACTGGACACTGGGGCTGCTAGGTAGCAAGTTTGTCAGGGTGTGAGTGGAAGAAGCTGGCTGCTCTGCATTTTGGCACAAGTGGTGCCCCCAAGGCAGTAGATGGTCCTGACTTGATGAAAGGTTTTATGATGCATTTTAGCTGAGAGGCCCAAGTGGGGCTCCCTTCCCTATCAAATTTTGTCTAGGCTTCCCTTAGATGAGCACAGCATACAGACCACTCCTTGAGAGCCTCCTAGGAAACTCAACTTCTGTATTTTTCAGCTTCTACATCTTGTGTCTTCATCAGCCCATTACAAAGTTGTTGCAGCTGACCCAAATGTAATTCTGCTCTTATCTGAGCCTAAATCCAGGAATGGGGAGGTTCTGCTTTCAGACACACAGAATAGCTCTAAGCGTGCATTCACAAGCATCCTTTGCAACCCCCTTGTGAGATGCCCCAGAGCCAAAACCCACACTCACACCGACTCTTCCTACTCCACCCTGAGATCTCATAAAAAGAGACAGCTCCTGCTGTTCATTTATGGAAGAGTCTCACCTCCAAAAGAATACCTTCAAAAACTCCAAACAAATCTCACACTTATGTCAAGAGGCCAAGCACTGGATCAACACAGAGAGAAGAATTTGGAAGTGAATACGTAGTATTTATCCAGTGTATTCTTTGGCTTCAGACAATTTACGTCTCGAGATTTTAAGACCTCAGAACTAAACCTCTCAAGTCCCTTTCACATTTTCTCCAATCAGGCAACTTTAAATTCAGTTTCTCTCAGCAGAAAAACTACTAACGCCATCCAGAAGTTATTTATAAACAATTTTGATCTTCACTTGTTTAACCAAACTGGAATCCCTTGAGAAATCGCAATTCTATTTTAAAAGGCATATGTGTATACTCTGTGTACTTACTAACCACTAACAGTGGAAAAAAATAGCTTTTAAACATATTTAACTATCATAAGAAAAGAAAGAGCCACCTTTTGTTTATTCATTCTTCCAATACTTAGCTTGAATTAGAAAACTCTGTGATTCAAACCCTTAAACAGGAAACAAGACAGCTTCGAGTCAGTCTTGTTTATCTTTCTATCAGATTCTTGAAACAACTGAAACTTAGAAGTGTGAAGATATACTTCAAGTATGCTTCATACTGGAAACTCCACAATTTAAGAATGCAAAAGAACCTGGTAGCAGTATTTGTTTCCCACCTCTCAAGTTGTGACCCAGGGCAGGGAGCAGCAAAGTCATTTACAAGGCTGTCTGTCAAGCAGGAAGTGGGATCTAGTTGATCATATCAGTTATTCACACCTAAAGACTCCTCACAACATTTCTGGTAAGCTGCTGCTTTACAAATGAAATAAGGAAAGCCCTAAGGGAGGAGAAAGCAGGCAGTCTCTACTGCAGTCACTTCATTTCCCACAAAATTTAAAAACAATAGTGCACCTACTACATTTTAGATTTATATCTCAATCAGAAAAGCTTATTATGCTCACATATCAATTAAAATAGATGTCAATCTTGTCATTTACCTGGTTCTAGAAACAGAGAAATACTTTAGCTATTCAGATGACAATTTTTGTTCAAAAGACTAAACCAAAAACTGTAATCAACTGTTGTCTAAGAGGCAGCCAGCTAAGCTCTCAAAACGTCCTGCTTTATTACCACACCCTCTTAGAGAGCAGCAAGCCAGTCTTTGTGCAGAAAACAGAGTTTTGGCAGCAGTGG
Organism: Buceros rhinoceros silvestris; assembly: GCF_000710305.1. NCBI lineage: Eukaryota > Metazoa > Chordata > Aves > Bucerotiformes > Bucerotidae > Buceros > Buceros rhinoceros. Next base: position 2,337 of record NW_010399327.1, on the reverse strand, counting down.
AGAGCCAGCTCTGGGTCTGGACCACTTCTGGAGCTTGGTTTTTGTCAGTTTCCTGACAGCAAAGGAAGCAAGTTCCTCAAACCATTTAGATGCCAATGTTTTCTTCTGAAATACCTAACCACAGGGTATTTAATGGGTTCCAACTCCTCCATGTGATTGCTCTGGTTCGGTTTGTCTTTTAATGTCTGTTGAACAGTGGCACACCTTCAGAGGAAGACAACTCTGCTTCAAATCTGTCATGAGGGCATTCTAAAGGTGAAAGACAACTAAAGAAACCTGAAATGTGTAAGGAAGGATCTAACCTCTGTTTCCACTTCTCAAACAAGTATACTGAAGCACAGATGTTTGTTGGAATAAGATACAGCACCTAAACTCAAGAAGAAAATTTCTGACTGTCACCTCAGAAAAGATGGAATTGCTCAGACCTAACACCAAGCAGGATCTCAGAGAGCTTCTCTAAACATTTCTCATGGGATAGCCCTAAGTATTTCATCAAGCATTTTCAGGCCAGGTGGCTCTGCTTGACACACTGACTCCCCTGGCACCCATCACACACAGCTAAGCACACCAAGCACTGAATACCAAGCCAAAGGATTCTACTGTGGATAGAAGGCTCATACCAGTTAGGGCTTTCCTCACCACCACCAGCTCCACGCTTTCAGATTAAGTTCTGTATATCTAACCACACACAAGAAACAGAGGGTTTGGGGCAGTTGCCAAAATATCATTTAGATGCTTGAGGAACGGAAGCGGTGGAATGATTCCCCTCCACCATTCTCGTCCAAGTTTACAGACACCTTTTTGTACTTTGCACTCCAAGTTAAGATCATTTACACCAACACTTCAAGTCACAGATTTCAACTAATCCTCAAAGAACATGATTTGCAATAACTGAATATTAACTGGGCAAAGAAGAGTTACAAAGAAGTAAAATTTGATAAAACCTTTCTACCTTTTTTTACCCAAGCACAACAAACAGAGACAAAACCAGGAAAGCATGTTTCTTTATTCACACAAAATATAAAAAAGTTCTGTCAGTTTTTAAAACCCCCACCACATCCAGGCAGCTACACTGCTCAAAACATTAGCCAAATCCCTCTCAGTTTACTTTAAGGAAATATCTGGAAAGGCTGGTTCCCTGCTTTCAGAAACGTTCCATGATACCAAAGATGCAATACACTTCTGAGAACACAACTGTCAAAGCGCGGCCTGTCTTATTTGCATAATTGATATAGTTGATCACCCAAACTAGATATTTAGGGCACTACACCACTATATGTTAAGCTAAATAGATGAAACGTTACCACAACACTGCATTAAAAACATGCACTAACACGGTCATTCAAGGAAAACAACATGATTCCCACATAAACCCCAGCACAGTTAAGCATGTATGTATAAATATAGATATACTCTACAAGTAAAATGGAAACTTTAAAAACACCGTTACATTTTAAGAGACCAAAGGCATTGAACTAGTGCTGTCACCACAGAACTGCAAGGCTGCTAATTTCTAAACATACTTAAAATTTTCACAAAGACGTATTTTCAGCAGCCTCTTCGCACATACACGTACAGCGTTGTGGTGAGATACCCAATTCACGGGCGCTCAGCCTGCAACGCACCGGTAAAACTCGACACCGAATCCTCTCAGTGGATTTAACCTCGTAGCTCACTTCGGGCTCGGCACCGCCAAACACATAAGCCAGACCCAGCCAAGAGACTGGTAAGATGCAACAGCGGTTGCAAGACGCGGAGTTAGCCGGCGCTGCTGCCGGCGCTGCTGCCGGCGC
>NW_010399327.1:0-209 GCF_000710305.1 Buceros rhinoceros silvestris | reverse complement strand
TGGGACCCGCCCCAGCAGCGACTCGGCGTCTCCCCCCACACCCCTCCACTCACTTTTAGTCGCGGCGATCAGGTTTTTCCCATCCTTGAGCAATTCCTTGATAAACTTATTTGTCTTCTCCAGCTCGGCCTCATGGGCTCTCACCCGCTCCCTGAACCAGGGGCTGTCCAGGTAGCAGTCGCTGAACTCCAGGGGCTGCAGCCCCATGG
>NW_010399326.1:59119-68407 GCF_000710305.1 Buceros rhinoceros silvestris | reverse complement strand
CTCGGTGTTTCAGTGTTCCGAGAGAATCCATTTTTTCTGGAGGGGAAGGGATAACCTGTCCTGATTTCCAAGGTTTGACAGACATTCCGCTGCTTAGCAGCTCCGCTCTGGGTTTGTGTAGTGCCCGGATCCGCAGGCTCCGCTGGCAGCTCGGGCACGACTCTCTGGCTGTGCTGTTCCTCAGGAGAACCGTGTTTGGCAGCCACGTCACTGTGCACGAACGCTGTGCCGGCACTTGTTGAAGAACAAAGCAAGATACTGATGATTACTTTTTCTTTAAAAGTTTAATATTTGTTTGGGACATTCGTCTCAGTGAAGGATGGGAACCCAGTGGAATTAATTCTGAGGCGAAGGAGAAGCGTCTCGTAAAGAAGTTCTTCTCTTGATCCCCTTTCCTGCATGTTCTTCAGTAAGGAACAGCGCTGCTTCTGGAAGTCACGGCTGGAAAATGGATTACGGTGACAGCAAAAAGGAGTCCTTTTATATTGACTGAGGAGGATCGTGCACCTGAACCACATGCCAACTGCGTCAGTGGAAATGCTCTTAATTTGTGGCCTCTTCCATCAGTGTTGTGTGGAAAATGTGGAGCGGTAGCAAGAGTTTGAGGAAGAAAGGTAAAAGAGGACTATGAAACATGGACTGGTTAAAGCTCAGCTCTTTGCAAACACTTTGTGCACCACAGTAGATGAGGAATTACCTGCTGGGGTTTAAAGAGGTTTGGCTGGCAGTAGGGGGATTCAGGACAAAGACCTAGCCTGTATATCAAGAAACCTTCCCAACCATCGGAATTGTTTGGCTATGGAAAGCTTTAAGGTTTTTATCTCTGTGCTCTTTTAAAATCGGGTGTGAAAGTATGATCACACCCTTCTCCTGGCGTTGCAGTAGCTGGGAGGAAAGGAAGGGTTAGTGCTTAGGCCGGGTTCAGGCGTACGAGTTCCCGTGGAAGACTCACGGGTGCCAGGGCTCAGATGAGCAGTCAAGGCTGCGTGTCGCGTTCTGTCAAATACCAGGTGCAACATGGATCTTGTCTTTACTGTGATGGGGGTAATCTGGTCAAACAGAGTGTTGGTGTGGTAACTGCTATGAGAACTTCTCCGAAAAGCACTTTAACTTCTCTTTTGCTTAGGCATGGGGAGGAGAGTATTACCTTTTGGTTGCTGGTTGTGCCCATCTATCTTCAGTCCCTGTCGGTAACGGCCTCTTGCTCGAACACACAGGCTGAGGGGTCAGCGGGGAGTTGAACAGAGGATGGCAGTACCTATACCAGACCTGTTTCTGGGTTAGAGACTCAGCTGTTTCACCTCCTCTTTCATGAGCCATCAGGAAAACAGAGTGCCACTGTGCCTTTGCTGAAGGGGGAAGGAAGGGGTGGCGAAGAGGAGAGCACCACATGATTCTAGATGAATTCGCAGTGCGGTCAGTCCTAGTGTCTGTGTGTGTTCATGCCTATGCACATCCTCTGACTTCTAAATTCAGCCAGATTGTTGGGGAAATAGAGCTTTATAATGTTATTTGTGTGGACCGGGTTTTATAACTGGCCTTGCACTTGAAAGTGCAAGGAGTATATAGTGTATGCAGGCTGCTGAAAAAAGCATTAATTTCTGCGAAAAAATTCCCAGCCCATGTCAAACCTAATTTAAAGAATTTTGGCTTCAGTGCTGTCATAATTAAGTATTTTTCAAAGGAAAATACACACCGGTTTCTCTGCATTGTGTTAAATATTTAAAATGAACATCATTGCCACCAGTTTTGTGATGGAAAATAATTTTACCGGAGCAGATCAAATGAGCACATCACATCTCCCTTGTAGTAAGTGTATCCTGCACCTTGAATTATTCACCACTCTGTATCTATATATACATAAAATATACATGCAGTCAGTGTACGGCCCAGAGCTGGGTGAGGCTGGAGCGTGTTCCCTAACAGCCCAAACCTGCGAGCCAGCAGCCAGCACGCTCGGCTCTGGGTACTGTGAGGGTGCACTTGGAGAACTAAGACAATGGCAATGTTTCTTTATCTTGTAACAAAAGTGCAGAGTTCATTAAGACCGTTGAGGTGGTTGTGTGCTTCAGTAGTAGGAGCTTTCTAAGCAGGACGTGACTGATTACATGGCTCTGCACCTTGTTTCTTCTTAACGTCTGTTTCCTCCGATTATTTAAACACCCTGCCTTATAACATTTAAAGTTGTCTGGAAGACAGCTTTTCTGAAACAGGTCATACACCATAGTGATAACAAAGGTCCTCTGTGCCCCTTTCTGCTCGCGTGCAGAGACAGGATGGCCTTGTAGCTAGAAGGGGTGAGTACCGCGTCTTCTAGACGAGAACTCCGGGGTGCACAGAGGTAGCAATTACCTGGTTTGTTCCCAGCAGCCTTGTACAGCCACAGCTTGAGCAGACAGCGTAGAGGGACAAGTACCTTCTGTGCCATCAGAGACCTGGGGTAGTGACAGGTGATGGTCAGAAGCTCATTAATGGTGAGATGTGCTGCTTGTCCTTTGTTCCTGTTGGGTTCTTTGGTCTCTGTGGGTTTGTCCTTTGTTCCTGTTGGGTTCTTTGGTCTGTGTGGGGTTTGCAGTCAGCTGGGAGTGACGTCATCACCCTGCCAGAGTATCAACAGGAAGCAGCCAAAGCCCAGACCATCTGAATGCAGCCTGTTAATTCTGAGTCAGCAGGCTCAAACCCAGCAGCATCTGAGCCCCTGCTAACTCACTCCATCTCAGCACAACACTCATCCTGCTGGTAGCCAGATCCTCGCTTCCACCTTCTGAGACATACTTGCTCCAGCCTGTCACTGGATTCTGTCTGTCTGCTGCGAGAGGCGTCAGGCGGCTGAGCATCAGAGACATCTCACCTGGCTGTCCTGGGGACAGGCGGGGAGCACGTGTCACCTTCACTTTCCCTAATGCAAGGAGACAGGGTCAAGGAGTGACAAGGAGTGTCAGCAAAGATTCACAGCCCCTTGAGATCCCCTTTTCTCTTTCCCAGGAGCGAATGTAGGCAATAAAGCACCCAAGCTCCTGGAGCTACTTAATTCTCCATGTCAGCTGTGTCACTCGCATTCCATACAGCCCGTTCTGGGTGACGGGAGTGCCTGCTGGTGCGTGGGGAGTGGCCCAAAGAACCAAGCAGAGCTCTTGCCTCCTCCCTTACCATAACCCAGCAAACAGAATCAAATAATTCCCTGCTGTAGCAGGGAACAGTTGCAGGTACAGTTATCTGCTCATCTTACCTCCTGGTTTCTGAGTTTTGCTGGCTTGTTCTGCTTCTTTTGGTTTTGTGCACACTTGCTGTTTTTTCCTTCTCTCCCTTTTCCACTCTGCAGGCACAGAAGAGGCAAAGTGCTGTCAGGTCAGCCGAAATCCTTGACAGCATAATTTCCTCAGGTCAAAGCGAAGGGGTGTGACTGAGAAGAGAGGGGTATTCCCCTCCTTCCTTAAGGGCAAAGGGAAAGTTCCAAAGAGATTTGTCACTTTCAGGAAACAAAAACTTTTGGTTTAGCTTATTTCAGTGTTTTGTAATATTTGTCTGCGCTGTTGCTGGGATAAACAGATATTTCATCTTCCCATAGACTGCAGGGTCACACACGTGAGGTTAATGGAGATGGGAGCGAGGGCATTGAGTCACCCACTACTGAAAGCTGGGATGAACTAGCCGATGTGCATGGATTCTGCTGCTTTTTTTGCTGAACTGGACTGTGGTGCTGCCTGTTACCAATCTGTTGCACTGGAAATTAGGAGAGAGCCTCTTCACTTGTGGGGAGCTGATGTGGCAGGAGTTAGCATCGCCACAGGCAAACTAGTTTGGGAGAGCTCCTTTCTGTCCCAGTTGTTCCTGCAGGGATTTGAGTGGCTCTTCAGGCATCCAGAGCTTTGTCACGATATTGTGCAGGGTTACAGATGACTTTGGCAAGGAAGATTTTCTGCTGCCTTGGTGTTATTTCAGGTAACTATGAATTTGTACAGGAAATAACCAACTGTGGGCAATGATTTTGCACGGCAGAATGAGTGATCCTTTCCAGAGGAATCCATGCTTCCCACCTTGTCCAGAGGGCAGGCAGCCTTGTTTGTGTATGTGAGGGAAGAAGCAGAGCAAAAAAAGTGTCCTTGACCATAGACAGTGGGTGGGTGAAGGAGGAAGTGTGCTGGGACATCTGGGCAGATGTGACCTTAACACAAGAGACCGCTGTAACCCATCACACCCGCTGTCTGGAAGAAGCCTGGTTTTGATCTCTGTGAACAATCTGGGCTTAGGAAATTCGACAGGAATAAGGTGCTTCCAGGCTCTTTTCTCTAGACTGGTGAGAACATTCAATTAGCCGGGTCTGCTGTCCGGCCTTTTAAACCGTACCAAAGCAATCCAGACCGGTGAAGTGTTTTCATCCTGCAGTATCTCCCCTTCAGCCTCCTCATGGGAACACAGGCCCTCCGTGTCTCTTTACTTTGTTTGCCTGGAAGCAAGACTGACGTTTTCAGCAAGGGCTGAAATGTGAGGTTTTTTCCCTGTCCAGAAAAACCCCAAGGCAACTAGAAGAGGTTTAAATGAGACAAATTAATGTGCTGTGTGCCTAGCTAAGTATGTCAGGATTTGAGTGTGGTTTCTTTTTAATGAGGCACCAGCCAGAAAGCTGTGAGCTACTGCCTTAGTTTTCCTTCCCCATTTAACACTTGAAGGAAATAACAGTTCTAATTTTGCTTTAATTTTATTGTTTTTGTTCGTCTACTCATAATTAATACATTCTATACTGCAGGAGGGTGAGATTATATGCTCGTTGTAGAATTAATTAAAGTCTGATTAAGTCAATTGATCCCCCCACTATCCCTGCTGTGATAACACTTTTGGGGGCCTTTTGCCACGAAGGCATCATTACCAGCTCAGTACAATTACCTGAAGCTCTTAGCAAGGAAAACACTTTTTCTTTTCATAGGGTTCTTTGCTGGTTAAAGTATTAAAAACCATCTCAGAAGTATGTAGTGAAAGGGGTGTCACCTGCTGCAGCGTTAGCAAGTGCTTCCCAGCCGCGATTCTCCCGGAGCTGTTGAGGTTGTGTCTGTACTGCAGCTTATGGCATCTATGCAGCAACCGCCTTGTCCTTCGCTTGAACGTTGGGTTGTGGGTGCATTCCGTGTGCTTGTTGCCTTTGCCACCTTTGTGCCGAACTTTATATCCGTTTTAATAAGCAAGTTACTCCGCTCTGTGTTTGCCAAGGGAGTCTGTTTTGTGGCAGCGTCTGTTCTGGTGGAGCAGCGGAGAGCCACCTCCTGATGAGAGTAAATGGCAGCTGTTAGTGTCTCCGTGGCACTGGCATTATTTCTGATGGATATTTCTTGTGCAGCTCTTTCTGCCGTTTGGTAAGGAAGATATTTGAGCCCTTCTGTCCTCGTGTAGCACGTCACGTTTACTCTGTTACACGGAATATTGCTGGAATGTGGTGAGATCAGTGGCCTTTGAAGTGTTTTCTCATTGCCGACCTGGTTTTCTCTGTGTCCTGTGCAAGTCAGTGACAAGTAATTGCAGCTCAGACTGGTAGTTTTCGATACTCAATATTGCAGAAAAAAGCTACTGGGATGGAATTTTAAGATGTTTACCTATTTTAGTATAAATCATACTATTTTAGTATAAATCATACTAAAATCACTGCGCTAGCTGAGCATCCTGCTTGAAGCTCTTCCCTGTTCCTCACTGACAGCACTGGCATTTCCCATTTCTCACTAGCCTTCAGTGTCCTCACGGTGCAGACAGGCACCAGAAACTCCAAGGTATTTGCTCCTTCTTACAGGAAGTCTGTGGTGAACCAGGTCTTCACCATAGATTGCTTAACCCTCAGTGGCTCACACCAGTATTTGCAGGTGCCCTTAAAACCATTGCTGCTACCATTAAATCTATTTCTGTTTATTAGTCTGCCTTTAGGTGGCTGTGATGCAGAAGTGATTCAGTTTTTAATTGCTACAGAGTGAGCTGTAGCTTGGAAATGCTGATACTGATCTTCTATTCCTAAGGATTGTTTTTCAGAAAGGGAGGAAGATCTGGACACTCGCCACATTTATAAATAACTGACTTCTGTAACTGATCCCAGCTCTGTCAGGTCCCGTCTGTAACTTTCCCTTCAGTACACTTGCATCCCCCCTCTGTAGAACACTACCTTACCGTAGTGAACCTCTTTTCTGCTCTCACTAGAACAGGAGACACCTGACTGCAAAAAACCCTGGCTGGATTCCCGAGCTGAAGAAATAACTCCATGCCAGCAACTCATCATGGTGTTGAATGAAAGAAAATACAACCCTGTCAAGGCGTGAAAGTCTCCTAAACCTGCCCATTGAGGCTTGTCTTCTCTTTTGATGGGGATACAAACGCTCTGATTTGCAGTTCCTTGTCTGGGGGATCTTGATGGGTGCAGCTAATTGTTCTGCTGCTGTTTTCTGTTGCAGGTTGCCTAATATGTCTTCTTAAAATGCTGGTGTTGTTACCCGGTGTGTCTTGGAAAGGCTGCTCTGAAGTGAAGCTATTAGGCTCGCCTTTTGAGGTGCCACACTCAAGACTGATAGCTCCAGCGCAGGGCTGGAGCCGCTAGCAGCATGGCGTCAAAAATTGGGGAGCTTTTGGTTTCTATACGTCAGGCTGAGAGGGGGCTAACAGCTTTTCTCCTTTCTTCCTTCTCCCCGAGCAGTGTTCCTAGCTGATTTTGCAAGACCTGGAAGGTTTAAGGGGAAGGGAAAGGAAAACAGCCTGAGCAGGCAGAGGACTAACGGGAGGATTTGGGTTTTGATTGTACTTTCATGATGCTAAGACACAGCTGAGCCCTCAGTTTTGATTTAGCCCTTTGGACACAGTCAGAAAGTTCTCTGCATTAAGGTGGACTAAGGAGATTACTATAGATCAATCCTGGAAGAGTTAAAAATAGTTCTCTAAGTGGGTGCTGGTACAGAAAATAAAAAAGTGGATCTCAGAAGAATTTAGCTCTGCTCTTTAGAAAATCGATGATCCTTCTCTTCATAAAAAAAGACCCTTTTATTCAGGGCTTACAAGGCAGGTGTGAATCAAGTCACCAGAAGGCTGCAGAGGCGAATTACTGCTACTGTGCTGGTCAATAGAGCAGGAAACTAAAATATGCACAATAGTGGAATGGGTTCTCCAAGGCCGTTGGTCTGTGCGGAATTCAGGAACTTGATGCAGATAATCAATCACCGGGAAAAGGGAACTCCACAGATTCGATCCGCTTATTTCAATAACGAGTCAGGGCTTACAATGGAGCCCTAAGATTTTTCAAGGAAAAAGTAAAGGACCTCATTTGACAGGTATGTGCAGACTCCTCAAGCCTGTCAATATTCCCTCAGATAAGTTAATGATAGCAGCAGTCATTAGCTCAGAGTAAGCCTTTCCTCCTCGAGTTGCTTTCTGTTACAACTGAGTTGCTCTCCAGCCATAAAAGGGGTCGTTTTAAACTCTGATCACTGCGTTTCTTCTTTCTGGATGTTCTGTGGCTAAAGTGAGCTGGGTTTTTCAATAGCTACTGTGCACGTACCCCTGCCTCTGGGCAGTCCAGTCGCCTCTGGATGTGCATCGCCGAGCAGGTCTCGGCATCTCTAAACACACAAATATTGGCTCTTCAAGGTCATGGTGAAAGTATTTGCAATGGCACTACTCTCCAGAGTAAACTTTTGTCAAATAAGAGCCTTAGAGCTTATCTTTCCTGTGAGTAGAGAGATGTTCTTTCTGGTCCTATCTAAGGATTGACCTTGCTGATGCTGCTTTCCGGGAAAACTGGAGTGTATTGTCTTTACTGTGTTTTTACCTCATGTGTTAGTTCCAGAGGTTAAACAAAACTGCAGCTTTTTAAGGTAACAAAGTCTTGCATTTGCTAAAGAAAATAAATCATCGGGAGTTAACTTCTGAAGGAGCTCACTGGCTTTGGAGAAGGCGTACGTGGACAGATTTTGGCTTCAGAAGCTGAAATCTCAAAAACTTGCAGATAAAGAAGCATCAGCGTTACCCTGCAGAAATATCTAAATAACAGGGTGGCTTTATCTAGATTGCAGTATCCCACATCATATTTGACATTTTCACAGCACATTCTTGATTTACAAAAGCTGGGAACACCTCGGGAAGGTAGAAGGATGTTAATCTCCCCATTTTTCTATGCTTAGAAACTAGGTCATGTTATTCTTTCACTTCATGAAAAGATTTTCCTTCTCTTTTGTTCCATGATGTACAACTTTTTTTTCTGAACTGTCAGTCAAAATAAGGTGTAAGGACCACACTGCAGAACAAATGGTGATTAAATGGGTTCTGTAAATTCTGCCATATCTAGGCGAAAAAGAAAAGGCTTGCAAGTGTGAGTGGGTTCAACAGAGCACGGTTCAACACTGGCAGAAGATCAGCTCTGTGAGCGCCTCGCAGTGCAGCCCTCTTCAGCATCTTGCTTTTGGAAGTGAAAACATGAGAACTTTCCTTATGCTGGAAGTTAACCCCATTTCACTCCAGAAGGTACCCGTGTGGTACGTCAAGACGTGGGCAAATAGGTGCTTTTAGCAGCGTTTCACAGCTCTAGCTCCAGTGCTGCTCTGTGCCGGAGAGTCTGGCAGTTAGAGAAGCCCGAGGGCTGTGATGGTCACAGGGATGAATATTCATCAGCTGAGGGAGAAATAGCTGGCAAGTTCTTCTCTTAGTTTTCTTTTTCTTAATTTTGCACACGCAAAGTTATCTCCTCTGAGCGGATCAAGGTGGTAAAATGTGCAGAAAGAATCCTAATATGCACAGAAAAAAATTAGTATTACAACCGTGAGTGCAAACAACTGCCCCCTTTGTTCTTCCCTCTCCATGGAGCGTAAGTGAATAGGTCTGGTGCATCTATCTATAAAGGAAGTCCTTGACCAGAAATGTCAAGGAGAGAAAAAAATGTATTTTTTAAAATATTTATCTTCGAGAAATCCTATCATTTCGGAGTAAAAGATTAGCAAGGCTATAAGGCATCTACTAATCGAGTTGATAAGATGCCTGGTGGATATCAGAGATAAACAGCTTTATTCTGTATTTATCTTAGGTTCTAGAGAGCCTCAATTTTATCCTTACGGTCTTCTTTCTCCATTTATTGTGGAGTTTCTTTACGGATCAAAAGTTTGTTGAAAGCTCCGTAAGGAAGCACAGTTCTGTATCCTACTGGGAGCTTTTTGGCTTACCATTAAAACGTTTGAATGTACAAAGATTAGAGACAGGAACTGCACAAAACCAGAGGAGCCAGAGCAGAACAGTGCAGATTCCAGCGGCCGAAGAGGAATGACTGCCCCTGCACCA